>NC_090233.1:33367841-33667841 GCF_024489055.1 Chanodichthys erythropterus
GATTGCTGTGCTAGTGGGATAAAGCTGCTCAAGTTTCTTCTAATCTTCTAATAACATCTGTAGAAAAGGTTAGGTATTACCCGTTTAACAATACAGCCCAATTAGTCACAATAATGTGTCATTTAAACCTCCATTATTGCATACTGAATCAGTGAATGGCCCGAATTTTATCTCCTTTCATAAAAAACTGTATAGATTACTGCAGTTTTGAATTGGTATTCCAAAATCGTTTGCAACTTCTTTAAAATGATTGACCTTTCTAACAGCACAAAACATTTGATCCTGCTACAATGTCCTTTTCTGAACACATAAATAGACCTCATTGTCTGTTTCTTTAACAGCCAGATTGTGGGTATGTGAGAGGAATGCAGTGCTTGACTTTCTAAAGTGATGACCCAAAGGATGTACCAATGATTGTGAAGGTGTATCCTTGGATTTAATTGGATACTGATCCACAGACGTGTTTGGATGATGAGATGGAGGAATCATGAGCTGTGTCTCAGTGATTATAGGATGGCCTTGCCAAAGTCGCTGGTTTTATTTCATTGGCATAATTCCTTCCAAAGTCAAAAGGCGATGATAAATCAAAACAGTGCTGCATGACTTATGCTTATCCTTCAGTGCTGAATTTATGAATTTAATTTTGTTCCATGCTTAAAAATGTATGATTGTAAATAACGAAAAACAAATATGAGGGTCAAGAGAGTTCACCCAAAAATAAAAGTCCTGTCACCTTCATTTTGTTCCAAACCCAAATGATTTTTTCTTCTGTGGAGAACAAAAGGATACATTTTGAATGATGCAGCTCTTTCTTTTTTTCCCCCATATAATTGATTACAAATAATGGGGAGCTTTTTAAGCTTTAAAAAGGATACACAATCAGCATAAAATATTATAGCATACTAGTCCATACTTATGCACTACATTCCAAGCCTTATATCCTCCAACTCTTGTGATCATAGCAACAAGATTTTTAGTGAATTAAGAATTCAATTTTAGCCTGTTCCTCAAATATCGTGATTGTAAGTTTGCACTTAGTTTTGCAGTTTTATAGACCACTTTATGATGCTTTTTAGTAATTTTGGATCTTGACAGCTCTGGTCCTCATCACTTTTATGATATTGTAAAGAGTGACCAGGATATTCTTCAAAACACAATATTTAAGAAATGAAGGGCCCTATTTTAACGATCTAAGCTCATGGTCTAAAGCGCACGGCGCAAGTGCACTTAGGGTGTGTCAGAATCCACTTTTGCTAGTTTAACGACAGGAAAAATGGTTGTCACCTGGTGCATGGTCTAAAAGGGTTGCCTCAAAACAGCAATGCGCTAACAATGCGCCTGAACACACCTCATTTTCAGACCAGCATGCCCATGAGTGCACATATAGGTGAAAATGCATTTAAACATGGCACAGGACGTGAAAATGATAATTGCGTCGGGCTGAAACTAGCAAAAAACACTTGCGTCGCGCCTTGCACCACATTGCGCTGGGTGTATGATAAGGCCCAGTATTTAGAGTATACAGTTATATTTTATTTTTAAGTCATTAATCAATCATTTTAAAATGTTTTGCAAAATGTACCAAAAAGCTTTGTCTGTTTTTTCACTGCTGATCTTTAAAAAGTGTTGCAATTAACAACATTTAAGATGAAGTGAATTTTTTTTTGTACTGTTTTAGGATGAACCAGTAAAGGTTAAGACCAAGCTTACACAGGCCTTTGTTTCCTCAAATCATAACATTATTGGGCAAACGTGGCTGAACTTGTGAAGAGGCTCAGAGCTCTGGCAGTGAGCTGTCTCACTGATACGGTCAGGCTGCAAGAACACAGAGAACTGTCTTACTGTGACTGGAGGTGTGAGGAGTGGAGGTCTGCCTGAAACGACAAACCATGTCCACTCACCCAGAAGATGAGAGAAACATTTGTCTCTCTATTTGCGTTTCTGAGATGTTTCTGGTTTATTTTGTTTTCTAGTGCTTTATATGGAATAATTTGTACTGAGAGAAGTTCCAGTTGAGCGAAGCCAAGTAAAAGAAAACAATTATTTGACCATATTATTAATTTAATGACCCTGTTGAGTATGATATAGCTGTATAGGGGGCTGGTATTAAAGAGATGTGCTGCTTAAACAAACTGATTTGGACAGTGGCTCTCCTCAGTGATGGGAAGGAGCCTTAATTGGGCTAATCAGAGGGTTTTCAGCGACCTGCTCATTAAGAGAGGGTGTCTTCTTGCTCTTAATGCCAGTCAATAGCCTGCCAAAACTATAAACATGAATCACTCAACTGCATCACTGGACCCAACAGAATCCCATGAGAAAAGGCCAGTCATGAAATTCAAACATTAGACTGTGTGGTCAGTCTTTTGTCATCTGTGTCATTTCTCCATTTGAGAAAGTGTCACAGGTTTGGGTGGTTATAAGTTGTCAGCAAGCCCACATGGAATCGTTGCCTGCAGATTTCCACAGAACTGAGCCTCCACTAAGCTCCTAATAGGGGATATTTTTTTTATGTTCTCATAAAGTGGTAAAAATTTATTTGATAATATACTCTCACATTGGCTGGAATAAACTGTAACAAATCATTTTTATCAGCTGTTTTTCTTTAAAGAAATTGTTCAGTTACACTACTGTTGGAAATATTAATAGAATTTAAAATAACAGTTCTATTTTAATCAGTTTTAAAAATTTTAACATTCCTGTGAAGCCAAAGCTTTTTTTTTTTTTTTTTAAGTTATCAATGTTGAAAACAGTTGTGCTGCTTAATGTTTTTGTGGAAACTGTCCGTGATATATATATTTTTCAGGGTTCTTTGATAAATCAAAATTTCAAAAGAACAGCAATTATTTGCAATAGAAATCTTTATTATACATTATAAATGTCTTCTTACAATGTCTAATCTTACTGACCCCAAATTTTTGAATAGAAAAGCTTCATTTGAGAAGAAAAGCTTTGATTGCAGCTGATAACATTAGTCTAACTGTCCTACGATGCATTTACTATTTGTTGCAATCTCCTTACAGAAAAAAACTAAAGCAAAAATATAATAATAAGGTGAAAAGCAACATTTCATTCACAATTCAATGTTTTACACGTGCCCCTTCATTTTACCATTTTTGAATCTATTCCACAGATTTTTCCCTAAATTCAACATTGATGCCATCTGGGCCTAGTCATTAGATAAGAAAGCTTTTTCACTCCAATCCAGGTAACTGGTGAGAAAAGCAAAAGCACATTAGCGCACCATAAAGCATTTTATCGAGATTACAGTGACTCGTGATACGAGCATCGTTATGACGCAACAGGCTATTGGTATTGAATAAGGCAGCCTTTTTGTCTGGTAATGAGAGAGAAAGTGTATCTACAGATTTCTGTCTCTCTCTGTCCTCCACTCACCTCCATCCCATCGCCAACAATCCCCTCCCCATCTACCCACTCTCATTAGGACCCTAATTGCTCTGTGTTTTTATAAAGTGTTGAGTTTAAAGAGCTCTAACCGTAGCACTTGGGCTGATCGTCTTGTCCATTAGGATTCATTCCTGTTATTTGAAAAAAATTATGTCTGATCATGATATTGTGAAATAAAGAAAATATGATATTTTACAAAGTTTACAAAGTTTCAATCTGTGCATGATGATCTAATGGACAACATTTTTACAGTATTAATTAACCTATGTTAATAATATACAATGAAAATGTTCACAGTTGTACTATTCTTCATTCATGTTAGTTCATAATAAGCTACCACTTAAAAGTTTGGGGTCAGTAAGATATATATAGTACATATATATATAGTAAGTCAAACCTCAAATCACAATCTGTGTTCTTCCCACTTAATTGATAGAAATGTGAGTGTAGTACAGTCTATAGAAACTGTGTCTATTCCCTGAATAGTGAGGTTTAACAATAAAAATAAAGGATCTAGAAAAAATCTGATCGTGATCAAACCATAAATTAGCAAAATTACTGAACAAAAACAATCTCTAAAGCTAGGGCTACTAAACATTAGATTGCTGACACCTAAGGTGGTTATTATAAATTAAATGATCATAGATAATAGTCTTGATGTAATTTGCCTTACTGAAACATGGCTTAAACCAAATTATTATTTCGGTCTTAATGAGTCTTGTCCACCTGGCTACTGTTATAAAAATAAATGCCGTCCGATTGGCCATGGTGGTGGTGTAGCAACAATCTATAGAGATATTCTTAACGTTACTCAGAAAACAAACTATAGGTTTAATTCATTTGAAATTCTTATGCTAAATGTTATAAGTAAAGATATAAGTAAAATGTCGCTACTATCTCTTGCGTTGGCTACCGTTTATAGACCTCCAGGGCCTTTTACTGATTTCCTAAAAGAATTTGCAGACTTTCTGATTGCTGATTGTTGGAGATTTTAACATTCATGTAGACAATACAAATGATGCGTTAGGGGCTGCGTTTACAGATTTACTAACCTCTTTTGGTGTCAAACAAAACTTCACTGGACCCACTCACCATTTTAATCATACACTAAATTTAATTATATCACATGAAATCAATCCTAGCGATATAGAAATTCTACCGCAAAGTGATGATGTCACTGATCACTACCTTGTAACATAAGTAATACTGATGATATTTGTCAAATTGCGCCACGATATCGACTAGGCAGAACAATTCTCCCAGCAACTATAGATAAATTCACAAATAAACTGCCTGATCTGTCTAAGCTGCTCATTGTACCTAAACACACAAATGATCTCGAGAAAATGACTAGCAGTATGTGCACCATTTTCACTAGTACATTAGATACTGTTGCACCGATGAGATTAAAAAAGGATAGAGAGAAAAATACTGTACCATGGTACAACAGTATTACTCGCACTATCAAAAGAGAAGCTCGTAATCTAGAATGCAAATGGAGACAAACTCGTTTAGAGGTCTTCAGAATCACGTGGAAAGACAGCTCGTCCCGTTATAGAAAGACTCTAAAAGCAGCCAGGGCTGAGCATCTCCGCAAACTCATAGAAAATAATCAAAACAATCCAAGGTTCTTGTTTAGTACAGTGGTTAGATTAACAAATAAACAGACATCACCAAAACAAAACATTACATTACAGTTCAGTAGTGATGACTTTGCTTGACTTTGACAATTTCTTTACTGAGAAAATTGAAAGCATCAGAAAAACAATTGTAAATGTACAACCTTTAACAGACTTTTATGATTCAGCCTCAATTATCGCCCCCCAAGAACAGTTGCAGTGCTTTACAGCTATAGGACAGGAAAAGCTAAATAAACTTATCACTGCGTCTAAACCAACAACATGTTTATTAGATCCAATACCCACTAAACTACTGAAAGAATTGTTACCTGTAGCAGAAGAGCCTCTTCTATAAAATACTCCTAGATCGACTACAAAATTATACTGGTATTCAGGGCCAGGCATTACGGTGGTTTAGGTCATACCTATCAGACCGTCACAATTTTGTTTGTTTAAACGGGGAAAAATCTAAGATAACGATAGTAAACTATGGAGTGCCACAAGGATCTGTGTTAGGCCCTCTGCTATTTTCAATATACATGCTGCCACTCGGCAATATTATAAGAAAACATGGAATTAGTTTCCACTGCTATGCCGATGATACTCAGTTATATATTTCAACACAACCAGATGAAATCTCTAAATAATCCAATCTTAAAGAAGTAAATCATTGGATGACTAGTAATATTCTTCTATTAAATTCAGAAAAGACTGAAGTATTACTTACTGGGCCAAAAACCTTTACACAGAATCTCTCAGACTACAATCTGCATTTAGAAAGATGTACTGTTACGCCATCCTCGACAGTTAAAGACCTGGGTGTTATATTAGACAGGATCTTGTCCTTTGAATATCATATTTCATATGTTACAAAAACAGCCTTCTTCCACCTCAGAAACATTGCTAAGATATGGAATATGTTATCTATTTCTGATGCAGAAAAGTCTCGACTAGATTACTGTAATGTATTACTAGCTGGTTGTCCTGCATCCTAAGTAAACAAGCTACAATTAGTACAAAATGCAGCTGCTAGAGTTCTTACCAGGTTAAGAAAATATGATCATATAACACCAATTTTATCATCTCTATACTGGTTACCTATTAAGTTCTGTATCGATTATAAAGTATTGCTAATGACCTATAAGGCTCTAAATGGTTTAGCTCAATCCTTCACACTCTTTAAGATCACAAAACTCTGGACTGGACTTCTGGTTGTACCTAGGATAGCCAAGTCCACTAAAGGACATTTTGGCTCCAAAACTCTGGTATAGCCTTCCTGATAATGTTAGGGGCTCAGACTCGCTCACCCAGTTTAAATCTAGATAAAGACACATCTCTTTAGCCAAGCGTTCACATAATGCATCTCATATCAGATCAACTGCACATTACTATCTTTGCTTAATGTTATGAACAGCAGCTACGCTAATTATTCTCCATTTGACTAAAGAGTACATCAGCTTCAGTTTGGATTCAGCCTCTTAAAAATACCTCAGATGACCAACACCTTTGAAGAGACGGCGCCAACTCCTGCGAGGACTTCAGAAGACGCAATCATCTGGATCAACATGCACATTCCCAAATTTCTATGTATCCTAATTATGTTAATATGTAATTAATTTTTTCAAGGAGCTCATTGCTTCTACCTTCAGTTAAACTGCTAACAGCTAGCATTCTTTAAATTGTAATGTTGACATGCATTCTCTGTAAAGCTGCTTTGAAACGATATATATCGTGAAAAGCGCTATACAAATAAATGTGAATTGAATTGAATATATATACAGTATCTCACAGAAGTGAGTACACCCCTCACATTTTTGTAAATATTTTATTATATCTTTTCATGTGACAACACTGAAGAAATGACACTTTGCTACAATGTAAAAGAGTGTACAGCTGGCCTCAAAAGTGAGTACACCCCTAAGTGAAGATGTCCAAATTGGGCCCAAAGTGTCAATATTTTGTGTGGCCACCATTATTTTCCAGAACTGGCTTAACCTTCTCGGTCATGGAGTTCACCAGAGCTTCACAGGTTGCCACTGGAGTCCTCTTCCACTCCTCCATGACAACATCATGGAGCTGGTGGATGTTAGAGACCTTGCGCTCCTCCACCTTCCGTTTGAGGATGCCCCACAGATGTTCAATAGGGTTTAGGTCTGGAGACATGCCTGGCCAGTCCATCACCTTTACCCTCATCTTCTTTAGCAAGACAGTGGTCGTCTTGGAGGTGTGTTTGGGGTCGTTATCATGTTGGAATACTGCCCTGCGGCCCATTCTCCAAAGGGAGGGGATCATGCTCTGCTTCAGTATGTCACAGTACATGTTGGCATTCATGGTTCCCTCAATGAACTGTAGTTCCCTAGTGCCGGCAGCACTCATACAGCCCCAGACCATGACACTTCCACCACCATGCTTGACTGTAGGCAAGAAAGACACACTTGTCTTTGTACTCCTCACCTGGTTGCCGCCACACACACTTGACACCATCTGAACCAAATAAGTTTATCCTGGTCTCATCAGACCACAGGACATGGTTCCAGTAATCCATGTCCTTAGTCTGCTTGTCAAGTCAGTCAAGTCAACTTTATTTATATAGCACAAGTGGCAAATAGGTGTTAAAATGGAGAAAAAAAAAACAACCTTGGGAGAAACCAGGCTTAGTCGGGGGGCCAGTTCTCCTCTGGCGAACAGTGCTTTGTTATAATCAGGTTGCTATCATAAGTCTGATAGGATCGCAACAATCAAAGTATTTATTTCAGTTCCATCCAGTTGAGGATCGTATTCATCACGCTGGTATGGACGGTCTGTTGAGGAACTGTGGCACTGGCTATCATGTCGATGATGCCTTCACAATGGATGATTGTCTTCAGCAAACTGTTTGCGGGCTTTCTTGTGCATCATCTTTAGAAGAGGCTTCCTTCTGGGATGACAGCCATGAGGGATTTGATGCATTCCAATTTGATGCAGTGTGCGGCGTATGGTCTGAGCACTGACAGGCTGACCACCCGCCCCTTAAACCTCTGCAGCAATGCTGGCAGCACTCAAATGTCTATTTCCCAAACACAACCTCTGGATATGACGATGAGCATGTGCACTCAACTTCTTTGGTCGACCATGGCGAGGCCTGTTCTGAGTGGAACCTGTCCTGTTAAACCGCTGTATGGTCTTGGCCACCGTGCTGCAGCTCAGTTTCAGGGTCTTGACAATCTCCTTATAGCCTACGCCATCTTTATGTAGAGCAACAATTCTTTTTTTTTCAGATCCTCAGAGAGTTCTTTGCCATGAGGTGCCATGTTGAACTTCCAGTGACCAGTATGAGAGAGTGAGAGCGATAACACCAAATTTAACACACCTGCTCCCCATTCACACCTGAGACCTTGTAACACTAACGAGTCACATGACACAGAGGAGAGAAAATAGTTAATTGGGCCCAATTTGGACATTTTCACTTAGGGGTGTACTCACTTTTGTGGCCAGCAGTTTAGACATTGATGGCTGTGTGTTGAGTTATTTCGAGGGGACAGCAAATTTACATTGTTATACATGCTGTACACTCACTACTTTACAATGTAGCAAAGTGTCATTTCTTCAGTGTTGTCACATGAAAAGATAATAAAATATTTACAAAAATGTGAGGGGTGTACTTACTTCTGTGTGATACTGTATGTAAATACACATATATTGTTGTAATTTATTCACCAAAAGATGCAGTAAACTGATTAGGTGTGACAGTAAAGATTTTTAAATTGTTCCAAAAATTTATATTTAAAAAAATGTTGTTGTTTTGAACTTTCTATTCATCAAAGAATCTTGAAAAATGTATCAATATTTCCACAAAAATGTTGAGCAGAACTGTTTTCAGCATTGATAATAATAAGAAATGTTTCTTCAGCACTAAATCAGTATATTAGAATGATATTTGGCCACTCCCCCTTGTTGACATCATTAGCCTGTTGACTTCTCTGGTCAGTGCAGCAGTCATAGCGAACAGCATCATTCCGAGAACAAGCATTTACTGTACATTTTTGTGGTTGCAAACGTGAAATACTCCGGAAGCAGTTTTCAGAATTCCCACGTGTGTCGTTTTCCCAAAGACAAAAGAGTGTTTCATGTTCTTGCACTGTAGTTGGGGATGTTACCCCTGCTGGTACTAGGTCAATACATTGTTTATGTAAAACAAAAGGATAAATGTGATGTCGCGTCTAGACAAAATGCAAATGAATGTTAATAAACCTTTGTTTGCTAGCGTGTTTTCTGAATACACGCAAACAAACTGCATACAAACTTTTTTATGATTTTATATGTTCAGTTATGACAATCGTGATTATTACGCAGCAATTTTCAGCTTGCTATTTCTCCTGAAAAACCATTATGTTTTGATCCACACACATTCTGTAGATTACCCATGATGCCTAGAAAACACAAACTGGTCTAGTCTATTAGTCTATTAGTCAAAATAATAACAGCATGCTCTTTTTAATTGCTCTGAACTTTGCCCTTTCTCTTTTTTAATCTCTCACTGTGACAACTATTACTGCATATCCCTCAAATGCGAGTGGAGGATGTGACGGCCTCATCTGGTCTTTCTTTGGCAAGCTGTCTATCACTCTCAGGTTTCACTATATTGTTTCTTTGTACTCTACACTGATCCTCAAGCCATTAGAGTCTATCTCTGTCCATCATCTGCCTCTGTTTCTTTTGATGGAGCTTTTTACACAGACAGCTTTCACTTCAGGTATAGGCGCTTTTTACTTATAATAACTCATGATAAATAATCTACTCTGATTCAGCACTGATCATGATTGAAATAATCGCAAACTGAGTCATCAGCAGCTCTTCTTTACTGAGCTGTCTGTTGTTGATGAGGGGGTCGTGAAATGTTAAGGGTCGGGATTAAGATGTATGTTCCTGTCCAAATCCTACTTGTCACTCAGACGCTTCATTAATTCACTCACGTATAGCAGCTCATTATTAGGGGAGACAGAGGATGGTTATAGTACTTTTTAAGTCTAAACAGTGTAAGTATTTACAAACTTATAGATTTAATGTTGAACTCATCTATATACACCAATCAGGCATAACATTATGACCACTGACAGTTGAAGTGAATAACACTGATTATCTCTTCATCACGGCACCTGATAGTGGGTGGGATATATTAGGCAGCAAGTGAACATTTTGTCCTCAAAGTTGATGTGTTAGAACAAAGTCCCTTTAAGACAAGTGATTTCACTCAGCAGCCATATTTGAAACACCTCTCGGGCATCTTGGGCATCATGCAATCAAAAAAGGGGCAAGCATAAGGATTTGAGCGAGTTTGACCGGGGACAAATTGTGATGGCTAGATGACTGGGTCAGAACGTCTCCAAAACTGCAGCTCTTGTGGGTTGTTCCCAGTCTGCATTGGTCAGTATCTATCAAAAGTGGTCCAAGGAAGGAACAGTGGTGAACTGGCGAAAAGTAGGGGAGCGCTCAAATTGCTCAAGAAGTTAATGCTGGTTCTAATAGAAAGGTGTCAGAATACATAGTGCATCACAGTTTGTTGCGTATGTTATGAGGTTAAGGAATGGTTTGAGGAGCACAACAGCGAGTTTGAGGTGTTGACTTGGCCTCCAAATTCCCCAGATCTCAATCCAATCGAGCATCTGTTGAGTGTGCTGAACAAACAAGTCCGATCCATGGAGGCTCCACCTCGCACCTTACAGGACTTAAATGATTTGTTGCTAACATCTTGGTGACAGATACCACAGCACACCTTCAGGGGTCTAGTGGAGTCGACTGGTCAGGGTTGTTCTGGCAGCAAAAGTGGGACCAACATTATTAGGAAGATGGTTATAATGTTATGCCTGATCGATGTATACATGCACAACTGTTCAAGAATCCATAAGATTTTTTTAAAAGAAATTACTACTTAATACTAACAATATCAGCTTAACAAAAATTACTTTTTCTACTTGTCCAATTGGGCCAAGTGCTTCATGATTTACTTGCCCATTCGCAAAAGAAATTTTGTATTATTTTAGTACAATTTAGAAATCTATTTTTATATTTGCTAGAATATTTATGTTTTTCATTAAGTGTACTTTACAAAATTCTTTGCAAAAAACAAAAAAACATTTCCAACAATTACCTGTACATGATACAGCTATCATTTCTAATATATAAAAACTTTTTCTGGAAAGCAATGGACATACAATGAAAAACATTACTGATTGGTTTTGTAGTTTCCAACACAACCATTACTGAAAAAAGTAATTTTTTTCAATTTTTCAACCATCCCTGGTCTCCCCTATTTGTGCAGGTCTTCTTCAAAATGTCTAATGTCAGAATGGGAACAGAAGGTTTAGATGTATTTCTGGGTATGCATTGCAGATGATGAGTGTACGAGAGATACAGTATGACTGGCAGCCTTTTTTAATGAAACATCTGTGCTCATATGTCTTTATATTTCTCATATTTATCATCTGGCCTCACAATTATTTAACACAATTACTGAACAGTGGCTGGTCACCTTTAACACCCTAAAGGTTAAATGATCAGGGCTTTGATGGTGCAGCATTTCAGCCGCACTGGATATTTAAGATTATTCTGTCTGTTTCAGCAGTAAATGTGAAAGTTGGATCAGTTGGAGAGATGATTGGTCAAGGTATGCTTTATGAGCTTATTTATCATGACATTGAATTATTGATCTGTTTAGAGACGGATTGTTTCAGTGATTGAACGTCTCTTGTCATCCGAGAGCAAAGACAGACAGATGGCTGTCATTGTGTGAGCGCCGTTTTGCACATTCTCATAATGGCGGGAAATAAACGCAACAAACATATGCACTGCCCAGCAGGACCCAGTCACTGTAAGTAATGTCCATACATCTGAACCCCCAGCACACACACACGTGTGCGGATACACACTCAACGTACACATGCTCAACAAATTAGACAGCCTCCTGAGACAAGAGAACGTGTTTTGGATTCAGTAGATGATATTTTTAACCCAAAATTAATCACCTAGTCTTTTGATAGAGCAAATTCCTGTGATTGAATATGTAAAGACCGACACAGCCTTGATCTGCACATCTCATTTTCTGAGAAGCTGTAGAACATGAACATTTGCAGACACTGATGATGAAAGCTACAGCTTTTATTTCAGGCACATTTTGTATTCGTTAGTTCTTCAGGCTGTGATACTGAAACTGATTTTCTCCTACAGTACCTTGAGCTATTGTTCTTGATGGCATTAAAGTTTCCTTCATAAGTTATTTATGAAGCCTATAGTGCATCAGTTAAATGCTCCCCTAGGATTACAACGTCTACTCGCTTGTAAATGAAGAAGCAGGTTGTATGTCAGCATCTGATATATTTTATAGTTTTGCCACTGAAAGCACATGAACCTCAGTCATGCAACAGTTACTGATGCAACAATTTTTGCAATATTTCACATAGTTGAGGTCCAGCAGTGCAGTGTTTAATACTATATAGGTAAGGATGCAGTGTTGAGGAATAATTATACTAGAAGTAGTGACGCTGCTAACTTAACATGACTGTACAATAGTTTATTTTTTATTTTTTACAGTTTGATTCATTGACAAATGGTTTGTTTTGGATGGTTTATGAAACTGTAAATGAACCGTTTAAAAAAAATCACAGCTCTGCATTGCATTTCTATTAATAGTAAATAATTTTATTAAATGCTGCTGTTTGTTGGTATGTTTCGGCTATAATGTAGGGTGCATTATGGTATTATGGCTATTTTGGCTAGTATAGTGTAGGGTGTAAATTTCTCAATACATACTGTATAGAGCTTTAATTTCATTATAATTTATTACATTTAATGGTAAATGTATCGATACACAAATTACAACCTGCTAGTTTTTCAGCTTGACAATAGTTTGACTCATTTAAATTATGAATAGCTTGCTAGTTTAAAAGTAACCTCCCCAACATTGAATTTACAGTATCAGCCTATGGACGAAAGGTCTTGTGGTTGTAACCTAAGGCTGGAATACACTACCCAACTTTTGACCAGATTTTTCTTTTTTCTTTTTCTTTTTTTTCTTTTTTTCAGTCTGGACGAGTCGATGCTAGTTGCCAAATGTGTAGAGCCAGTCTTCAGAATATATAGTCAAGAGTTGGCAGCTTTCAGAGAAAAACGTGGTTTATGATGGGCATTGGGCACATAGTCTAATCAGAAAGGTTTTTTTTAGTTTCAGACTATGATTCCGTCCAGTCGGAGGATATCAAACATGTTTGATATTTTGCGCTGATTTTAGAACACATTGTTTTCTGATATAGTTGTTTAGTTTATAATGCAGTTTTATTTCTGTAACCTTTTACAAAGTTAGCATGTGTATGATACCTAAACTTTTAAAATCTGTTCATATTTTATAAGTCATAGTAAATTCCAGCCTTTACCCAGGCCTCCATCAACAGTGTGCGGGGTTCAAGTAACAAATGTGATTTGATCCACTTTTGGGAATTTTGCTGGTAAGTTTAATTGCAAGAACTTTAGCATTCCTTATTCCATACAAGTGCTCTACCAGTGACTGTCTGTAATGATGAAATTGTTTGCGTTTTCATATACAGTTTCATGACTGGTACATTCGCCTTTGGCTGCTGTAACAAAAAGTTAATTTTGGACCCTGAGTATGTGTGAGTGTCTCCAAATAGGCTGATGCAAAATTCATGAGAAAGCATGTCTACGTATCAACACGTGTGCCAGTGTAACGTCCCCCAACAAGAGGCCTTACCCGCCTCTCTCTTTCTCTCTCTCTCTCTGTTTCTGTTCTGAGTGCCTAACTGTAGCTGACAGGCAGCAGCTCATTAGAGAAGACGCTCATTTTGTTTCTCTGTCCGCCAGCGCCCTGGGACTCTGCTGAAGGGAGGGGCTAGGCTGGGACCGGCTGCCCCAAACAATGCTACTGTTTGTCCGAGACAGGACAACCTTACATCCATAGTTTAGGATTTGGTCAGAGGAAAGGGGGAGTGTTGGGGGGGAAGGGGGAGTGGTTGTGTGAGTGAGTGAGTGTGTGTCTGTTTAGGGGGGCTGTTCTGTACTCTTCTGCACAAAGATATAATTAATGAAATGGGCAAATGGTACGAAAAATTGGCTCTTGAACATTCGGTGCTTCACTGACGTTACTATAGAAACGATAGTTTTTGTGTGTGTGTGTGTGTCCGTGTGCATGAGATGTTAGAGACGGCTGAGTGACTGTGTTTTTATAAGTATTTGTCTTTACAGAGAGAGGCAATCTGTGGATAACTTGGGGAAAAGAAGGAAAATATGAAAACAGAAAAACTTTAGCAAAGCATCTTTATTTTGATTTATTCAGCTGGTATGAATTCTGGGCCCAGCTGTTGTCTCGCTGTCATAATTAGTTCAGAATTTTATAGGTCATACTCTCAGCAAATGTACAAAAACATTATAGATATTATATAATTTCAAACTAGTGTTGATGTTTTGCAGAATTTACATAGTAGGAGATAACAGTATCAGCTTCACAAAAATTACTTTTTCTACTTGTCCAATTGGTGCTTCTGATTTTACTTGCTCTTTCACAAAAGAACGATCCATTTTTATTTTTTGCAATGTACTTTTGTATTTGCTAAAATATTTTCATTTTCATGAATTGTTAAAGGGATAGTTCACCCAAAAATAAAACTTCTGTCATAATTTGCTCACCCTCAAGATGTTCTAAATCTGTATGACTTTCTTTGTTCTGATGAACACACACAAAAAAGATATTTCTGAATAATTTGGGAATTTCAACAAACTTTTGGACGAGCCTCTGGAGCCAATCATGTGTTGTGTTTTTAAGTGAGTTGGTGTAAAGTTGTGTCCTTTGACATGATGGGTTTGTCTTTATGCTTCTGTGTGTGTGTGTGTGAGAGAAATACTATCATTATAAGTTCACATGTTCTGGAAAGCGAAACATGCTTCCATGTTACTGAAAAAGTCTCTTTTGCGATTTTGAAAAAACATGGATGGTAAGAGTTTTGGTTCATTTACAATTAAATTTGAGGCTTTTTTTGTGGATTTTAGTACCATGTTCATAATTGTATAACATCATTGCTGTAACTGAGGTAATAGGTAATATGATTCCACTTTGAAGTGTTATTGAAAGCTAATTTTGATTATAAAATAGCAGTATACCAGTAGTTTGTTAAATGACCCTCTACAAAAGTAATTAACAGAACAAATGAAGCAAAATTTAACAGAGTTATAGAGCATTATAGAGGTCACAGCAGAATTTAGAGCTATTTTACCGTTATATAGCCTATGCTATATCTTATTGAAAATTTGAAAATCACACACACACACTCTCTCTTTCTCATTCATACAAACACACTTCTTTATTACCTGAAATGCTTAATATCTGGAGCTGAGAGCTCAACGTTGTGTTTTCAGTGTCCCTGAGAGAGCTCTTTGCCCTGCAATTAACATTGATTATAGCCTCTTCACTTCCTATTGCTAGCACACTTTAATTTGTACTTTAATTAATTTTAATGACATAACACTAGGCTCAAAGCACATGTAAAGAAATGGATTGAACTGTACAAGAAAACAAAAACACAAGTTTTATGTGCTCTGTGTCTCTGAGCATGTTAAATGAATCAGATAATGTTCATTTGTACGGTGGGGTTCTTCTCATCTGATGGCTGTTGATGTGCATAAATGGGTTTTAGAGGACAACATCAAAGGGATGTAAAGCAGGCCTTTAATTAACTACTCCATGAGTCAACCTAGCAACAACAGCAACAACAACAAAAAAAAAGATATTTTTACAATACCTGAAAAGAGCTGCAATATCTAAGCCCATGCATGTTAGTATCTCAGCTGTAGTGGAGAAACTCTCATTTTGTGATGTGTTAGTAACAAAAGATAATCGATAGAAGATCAATTAGTGGCGATGAGAGATGGACAGATGTCAAGGACAAACCCTGAGAGCCAATCGATTAATGAGGGGGAGTTTCAGCTGGGTTCCATGGAGGGTATTTGTTAGTGTTGATTTATTGCATAATGACTGCAGTTGAATGTGTGTTAGTGGAAATGTACCCAACCCTTCTTCACAATTCAGTTAAATGATTGTTTTCTGCTTGATTTATGTTTATAACATCGAAAACTATGTGCTGTTCTCAGTACAAAGTGACTGATGAGTGATTGGAGAAGTCTGGTCAATCTGAAACCAACAAACTTTTGGTTGAGCATCTGGAGCCAGAGATGTGTTGCGTTTTTAAGTGAGTTGGTATAAAGTTGTGTCCTTTGGCATGACGGGTTTGTCTTTATGTGTGTGTGACAGATACTGCACCCTCCTCTGTTCCCCTCTCTTCTCTCTTTCAGCCCCATGAGCCAAAACAACAGGCTCCAAACAGCTTGAGCCTCTCCTTATCAGCAGAAAAAAAAGTGCCCCATTTTCACAGCTTTGAATCTGACATTTTTGGCACATTAAGTATTGGACATTAATAAATTAAATGTAATGAAGTGACATGAAAGCAGAACAAGTCAGATGGTACAATGCAAAAAAGTAGAAAGGAAGAGGGAAAAAAACTTTCTTTAAGCTGCAATTAACTAATACTTTTTTAAAGTCATCTGAGAGTGTTTTTCATGTTCATTTATTCAGGCATATAGTGAATAATTAAATGGCCAGAGATGTAAGGAAGAAATACAAGTGAAGTTTGTGCCAGTAAATTCCTATTTGTGGACATAAACCAGGGATCATAAATTCATTTTATTTGTTGTTTATCTTAATTGGTCAACCGGAGGGTATTTTGCAGCACTGAAATAATCATAGGCATATTCTGGGTTGGATTAATATTTGCTTCTGTTTTGATTCAACCAGCAGTGTTTATGTTGATCGTTTATCACTTGTAACCTAATCACCTGAGGAAAGTAAATCATTACTTTAAAAAGATATGCAGAAGGGGATGATTTAAAGGGATAGTTCACCCAAAAATTAAAATTGTGTCATCATTTACTCACCCTCAAGTTGTTCCAAACCTATATAAATTTCTTTGTTCTGCTGAACTCAAAGGAAGATATGTGGAAGAATGTTTGCAACCAAGCAGATCTCGTCCCCCATTTATTACAATAGTAGGGAAAAAAAATATGGCAGTCAATGGGGGGCGAGATCTGCTTGGTTGTACAGCAGAACAAAGAAATGTATACAGGTTAGGAACAACTTGAGGGAATTTTCATTTTTGGGTGAACTATCCTTTTAAAGGAGCCCAGCATAACAAAAATAAACAGATAAATATAGTTTAAAGCAGATGAATGATTCAGAGTTGAGTCAGATCATTTTACTGAAATCATTGTGAACATCAGAATTATAGTCAGAAGCCTGATTATAAATTAGTCAGCAATTTATACCAAAATCCATTTAGTTTTATATTACTGTTTTATTATATTTTAACATAATAATAATAAATTATAAAATAATAATTGATAAAAAAACAATATAATTTAAAATTAAATGTTTAATAACAGCCCTTAATCAATTCTTCAAAATTGTATTATCCAATTTCCTGAAAGAAAAAAAAACTAGAAAATATCAATTTGTTTACAAAGCACAAATTATATCATCTCGCCAAACATGAATTGTTTATGAGGCTCTATAAGCCTGCAGAAGTTTCAGGGCATATGGAGTATGTCAGCTACGTACCGAGGGCGCAAGTTTAGTAGGAAGTGGGTCTAAGCCTTTGGGCCTTTGAATGAGAAGGGTGGATGGAGAGATGCTCTGGTAGAAGGAAAGCAAGAGAGCCAGAGCCAGGACTCTCTGCAGCGGGAGAGCGACTGGACCAGTGGCACGGGGATTAGGGAAGTGTGTTGATGAAAGGATGGGGCTGCGTCCATAGAGGAAGTGGAGAGGCGGAGAGATCAGGTCAGCACTCAAAGCGAGGGAACGGCGCGGAATCAACTTCAAAAAAACAAGAAGGAAAAAACAAATAAACAAACACAAAAAGAAGCAGAAAAAAGAAAAGAAGAAACAGAGGCTCCAAGGTCCTTTCGCTAATTACCAGCACTTGCATTTATTAATAAGGTCTAATGAGCACTTTCTCAATAGTTTGTTTTCCCCTAATATGAATATTTCCTTTTCATTAACATGTTACATGCGCATGGATTCTTTCCAATGATCACACCACAGCCTTTTCTTTCCCAAATGTGCGCCTGCATGTGTTAATGTCAACATTAAGTGTGAGGCGACACGTGAGAGTTTTTAGACAGATTATAGATCAGTGCTCAGTGTGTTTCAGTGTTTCAGACTGTAGCTGTGCTTGTGCAGCTACGTGCTCAACTTTTCCTATAAGTCTTTGCATTATCAGAATCGCGCTGGATCATATTGACAGAGTGCGTGGGGGTGGGGAGCCAATCCAAGTGCCAAGTTCAGGCAGATGGTTTGCCTTTAAACTGCCTGATTGGAAGCATGTAGACATCATTAAAGGTACTAATTTCAAAAACAGTCCATATTGTACACATGCTTAATTAATCAGCCCCTGGCTCGCTCACTAAATCACCACTGCTGGTGCTGTACTGATATAAACTATACACAATCGCAAACATCTTCTTTTATTGGATTGGATCAGGAGGTTGTGGATTTATTTTTGTGTTTTAATGAAGTAACTGGTCTGCACCGCTCATAAAAGCAGCATCATTGAAAGGTTTTGTTTTGTTTGTTCCTGTTTGCAGTCTATTCACTGCAAGGGTTCAGTGATATGAAGAAAATTAGGATGAAAGGTTGATTTATTTATTTTATTTTTTTTGTACTATCAAACCAATAATCCAAGATAGGATTTTGGTATTTTCAATATTTTCAACATATCAATTAAAAAAAATAAAATAAATAAAAAAATATTCTGTGCAGAATGTGGCTGAACCACAGTATGACAGTGTTTACTGCTCCTTTAAAATAAAATAAAGAAATTAATAAGTTAATATTCTCGAATAATATTTTCAGAAAAGGCCTAATTTGAGATTATTCTCAAAAACGTTTTCTGTCAGTACGTTCATTCAATGAATCACATGTATGCACATCTGAGAAAAGATCATAAGATCAAATTTAGGATGGTTTCTGCGCAACATTTTATAAATGAGGCCCCAGATCTCTCCAGATCTCAGCAGAGGAGGATTAAACAACTCCACAAACAGCTTCACATATTATACTAACCATACTGACTTTATTTCTGTCATTCATCTACAGAAGTTTAATGCCCATTTTTTTTTCATGTGTAGTCACCATAATAGTGATTGGTGTTTACATTACTTGTGTTCTTAACTCATACATAACTTTTATAATAGTTGTTGCAAAATAGCCTGAATTATTGTTTTTTTTTTTTACTCTCAATACATTTAAATTTTAACCCCTGTTTTATTGAAACATGAGATCACACTGTATCAGTTAAAAATGAGTAGGAAGTAGTAATAATGTGAGCAATCAGGGTATGAATCTCAACAATAGTGACAACAAAATATTCAGCCAAGCTCAATTCTAGACATCACAAAGAGCTACTAAAAGACAAGAAAACCACAGCAAAATAAAAGCAAATAGTTAGAATTAAAGAAAATAATAGGACAATTCAGCTGCATAATTTATACATGCTGTGATGCATGTTGGGAGTTTTGTACTATTGTTCCCAGCATGCATTGCGGCATGATGATGACATTATTTAGTGGTTTAATCTTACACAGTGTTTTTTTTTTTTAATCATGTAGATGTAATACAGTTAATTTAAACTTTATAATAGTCTGCTATATAATTAATTGTAGCATGAATCATGTCACCATTGTTGAGATTTATATTTCTACGTAAGAGGGTCTATGGTTGGAAAGATATGAAGTTCTGACGTAATCAACCTGAAGCTTTCATCTGGACACTCATTGAAGCTAAGCAATGTTGTGTCAGTGTCTGGATGGGATACCTTCTGGGTGACTTGGTAGTTGTGGGAAAAGGTATTACAGAGACCAGTGGGTTCTAATGCTCCAATACAATAGCAATAAGCTGTACTATATAAAGACTGTAACCCTGGTGTCACCCATCACCCAACGCCTCAGTACAGTTGCCATAAACTATACATAATCTCTACGTTATATCACATATCATGCAAGTTAGTGATGCAAAGTCCGATTATTTTCTGTGAACCGGTTCAAAAAGCCGATTCATACATTCCTAATGTCATCATGCTATGATGCCACTATGCATTTCTTTTCTAACAACTCAGTGTCATATCAATGAAATGTTCAAATAAAGTCATTGGTGTCAACGCATATTGAAATATTAAAATAAAAAGTTATTTGTGTGAATGCATATTGCTGATTATTGCCTTTCATTCACTTAAATGAATAGAATTTATGTTTCATTCACGGATCCTTTGTCTGACCAATATTGAGCAGCCTACATCTTGAATATGATTCGCAACTACAACACACATTTGATGCACAAACACGGATATGTTCTATATGTCTAAAGAATAGAAAGAATAAACTCGTTGATTTCACTTAACAACTTAAAATATAATTTGCATGTATAATAAACCATAGTAAAATTTATTTACATCTCTTGACAAAAAGTTTTTTGCAGGTTTTAATAAAATGTTATTTAATAACAGCAGTCTTTAATAAGCATATTTCCAGCACAAGCCTCAGGCTTGCATTGTATCAGCAACTCACTCATCAGACTCCTCGGTAATCCTCTGCAAACTTCGACAGCTGGTTGAACCGGCTCATTCAGTTCTTTTTGAGCAAAGTCCCTTGAAGATTTTTGTTGTTATTGTTGTTGTTATTATTGTTATTCTATAGTTGTTTTTGAGTCCTCTGTATTCCTCGGCAAACTTCAACAGTTGGTTGAACCGGCTCATTTGGTTCTTTTTGAGTCAGATGTGCTACTTCGGCTTGTGAGTCTTGCGTTATCAACCCGGAAATAAAGTTCAATTCAGTTTGATTAGAGAACCGATTACTCGACTGGTTACTTTATATGAACCGATTTCAACCATCTCAAAAGAACTATTCGTTTAAGAACCGAACATCACTAATGCAAGTAGTTAGTTTCACATGACAAAATAATTTAGTACTTTATTTAGTTCTTACAAATGCATAGAATGTATTGTGGCATGAAGCATGTCACCATTGTTGAGATTTGTATTTCTACCTAAGAGGATCTATGGTTGGAAAACTAATTGCAGTCAGTTTTTCTAAGTAATTGCAGCAGTCAATCTGAAGCTTTCACCTAATGTCCCGATACAGTGGCCATAAACTGTACTGAATAAAGGGTATAACCCTGGGGCAAAAATAATCCCTACATCACATACCATGCAAGTAGTTAATTAGTTAATTTCACATCAAAAATGACATAGTATAACCAAAACCTGAAGTCTTTCAAATTCAACCATCATTGAAATCTCATTAAGGAACAAAACCGACCGTTATTGAAATCTCATATAAAACAAAACTGATAGTCATTCAGAACTCGTAAAGGAATGAAAATGACTGCTATTGAGATCTACTAAAGGAACAAAACCGACCATAAACGAACATCTACGTAAAAGGGTCTATGGTTGAAATGTTGAAAAAACCCTGTAGCAGTCAACCTGAAGCTAAGTAGGGTCAAGCCCAGTCTCTGGAAAAAACTGACTGTTATTGAGATCTACTAAAGGAACATAACCGACCATCACTGAAGTCTCAAAAAAAAAAAAAAAAATGGCTTTGAAATATCATAAAAGATCAAAGAAACAAAACTGAACGTCATTGAAATATCGCAATTGGAAAAAAAAACTTCCATCATTGAGATCTCGTAACTGAATAAAGCAGACCATTATATAAATCTCATAACTGAATAAAACCAACAGTTTGAATAATTTCAAACACAACTGTCACTGAAAAAACAGCCGTTATTGAAATCTCATGACCCAGCAAAATCAACTATCATTGAAATCTCATAACCAAATAAAACCGACCGTTATTGAAATTTCATAACTGAATAAAACCGACCATCATTGAAATCTCATAATGGAGCAAAACCAACTGTCATTAAAATCTCGTAAAAGAACAAAACATGGTGTACTTAGATCTTGTTATTGAACAAAACTGACTGACAATGAAAATCGACTGTAATTAAAATCTCAGAAAGTAACAAAACTGACTGTCATTGAGATCTCTTAACTGAATAAAACAGACGTCATTGATATATTGTAGCCGGATAAAACCGACTGTCATTTAAATCTCATAACTCATCAAAGCCAACCATCATTGAAATCTCATAACAAAACAAAACCTACTGAAAATAACCAAATGCATAGAATGTATTGTGGCATGAAGCATGTCACCATTGATGAGATTTGTATTTCTACCTAAGGGGGTCTATGGTTGGAAAAATGTTTAAGAAGCTTTGCAGCATTCAACCTGAAGCTTTCACCTGCCCACCCACTGAAGCTAAGCAGGGTTGAGCCCGGTTTTTATCTGGATGGTAGACATTCTGGGAGGCTGGGTAGCTCTGGGAAAAGTTGTTAGAGGGGCCAGCAGGTCTGATCAACCTGTCGCTACAGTGGGTCCTAATGCCCCTGCACAGTCGCAATAAGCTGTACTGAATAAAGGGTGCAACCCTGGTGTAAAATAGTCCATACAGCACATCATATACAGCCAAATGTCCTGGTACAGTTGCCATAAACTGTTCCCCACTGGTGTTAAGGACGTAGTCTAGTCGTAGTCTAGTCTCATGATATGGAGTTCTTTGGTTTGGGGGACACTATTTCTCTGAACGTTTAAGGAACCGTATTTTATTTAGAAATGTTCTCAGAATATCCCTGCTGCCCTTGTCAAAACTTTTTATTGAAAATTAGAGCTAAATTGACTAACAAAAATAGCTGTTCAAACAAAAACTAACAGAAAATGCTCAACTCTTGCAGTGAGTCATTAGCTGACAACAGCACATGCATGAGCTAATATAACTGCTGTATCACTGCATCAAAAACTACACAGTTACTGCAGTCTTTAAATAAAGCAACAAAACATGATCCAGATGTTTCTGGATCTTCACTGACTGAAGCACAGGCTCTACTCTTCAGCACAATGGTAACCTCACAAGATTCAGATAACAGAAACAGAACATTAACCCCTTAACTGTCACGGCCCCGCTGGCCGGATGCCTCCCAACCAGCACACCCATATTTAGCATATGGGTTAGTCCAGATGAAATGAACACTACTCAGTGTGAACACTACAGGCTATTAAATGTAACACTGAATTGAATTGGTGTTGGAGTTAATGAGATAATTAGATGATAACGAGCAGAATCACTGAAGGACAGAGGAACAACAAGAACTACTACTTCAGCCACAGCCTTAGATGAAATCAACTGAAGATAAAAGACATTAAATCTCTCAAGATCTGATCAAACAACTCCACAAACAGCATTACCAGCTTCACTTATTACTAACCAGACTTTATTTCTGACAAACGTCTACAGAAGTTCTTATTGAGAATTACCAGAGGTTTAGATGTTGATGATTTGTTGAAAATAATAGTTTTGTTTGATGTCACCATTATCGAGGTCAGTCTTTGCTTTAGTTAGGCAGTTTTACTCTTGGCTTTTTTAGTGTTGGTTTTTCTGTGGCTGTTGTAGCTGTTCGTTATGGTAATAATGACATGAGAAAATGTGATCAGCCACTGGCAGCTGTGTTTTGATAAAAATATAATTGTCATAGTGGCTTAATTGCTTATCAACATGACTTCACTGATCAAATGACTAAACTTTATATGAATAAAATGTTATGATTGTGTTTGATATATTCTAGAAATACATGTGTTTTAAATTACATTGTATACTAAACATTTTAAAACGCCAGCAAAACTTCCTCACACGCAGACATCTAGAATCAGCGTATGAATCTCAACAATGGTGACATGCTTCATGCCACAATGCCTTCTGGGTGCATTGTGCAAAAAAGAATGCATTGCAGCATTAAGAACGTCACCATTGTTGAGATTCATAGGCTGATTCTTGATGTATGTTTGTGAGTAAATCTCATTGGAGTTTTAAGTGCTTATTGTACAATCTGTTTTACAACTCATTCAGATTTTCTGACTAAAACTGTGTTGGATTTTAAAATGAATCACAATAAAACAAAACTTGTACGATATTGCTTGTTTTAAACTCAGTCATAACATAAGATCAGTGAATTAATCTTCAATTGTTCATAAACCTATCAGTGGAAAAAGTGTCATTACACTGTATTCAGCACAAACTAGGCTACTAAATACGTGAGAAACATATATGTACATGTTTGTATTTTTGAAGAAATAATGTTTATGCGTGGTTATTGAAAAAACAAAAAACTTAAGTCACTGAAATAAAGCTAAAAAATATATATTAAATCTGGGTTTACAAGACTTCTGGGTATTGGAGGTTGTAGACTTGGAGGTTGAGTTTTTGCTTCAAAATTATGTAAAAATTATCATTCCTACTCCTTCATATAAAACAATAGAGAGATTTAAATTTTCTAAAACATCTTTGGTCAAGAAACACAGTATGCGTGGAGGCGTGAATCATCATGAATAATGGGTGATTCTCACCTGAGAAGACAAAAGAATCGCATAAAAGAGCTCTAATGACCTGCATAAATAATGAGGCCTTTCAGTCAGATAGGCTGTGAAAAAACCCACTGTTGATTATGTCTCAAGCTCATCATAATGTAAATCAAACATACAGAAAAAACAGCAATACTGTGAAATATAATTACAATTTAAAATAATGGTATTCTATTATTAAAATCTGATGCATTTCTATGATACAAAGTGTCTGAACAGTTATGTTACCTCTATGGCATTTCATTTAGGCTTTTAGCTTAAAAGCATGCACATTTGGAGAAATATTGATGGATTCTCATATGTTTCTCAATTTTCTATACAGAGGAGTAATATTTATTCAG
Organism: Chanodichthys erythropterus; assembly: GCF_024489055.1. NCBI lineage: Eukaryota > Metazoa > Chordata > Actinopteri > Cypriniformes > Xenocyprididae > Chanodichthys > Chanodichthys erythropterus. Next base: position 33,392,770 of record NC_090233.1, read on the forward strand.
GATTTATTGCCATTACTATGAGTGCTGGATACTGTTTTCAATTCATACTTGCAGCCGGAGGGCGCTCTGTGCACTTTTAGTCCACAAATGCCAATGCTAAAGAAGAATAGGCAATCCAGGAAATAACTCAACTAACAGAGGCCAGAGATCGCTAACTATGGCTATTCAAAACACTTTTCAAGACAATAAATACACGATTGAGATGATGAATGCATGTATTGACTGAATTTGCCTCTGAATAGCGCTCCCTCCGTGGGCGCATTAGCGGATAATGAGCTGAATCAAGGACTTCTGACATGGCTCTTTTTTCATACAGATTACATAAACACAGAAGGTTTGTTTTCGATTTGACTTACACGATTTAAAACCTGACATTTCAACGTTTCTTTAGACACAAGTCTAATTTTTTTGTGATTAGTATTCACAAAGTTACAGTTCATTTTCTGAGAACTATCAGATTGGACTTCCTTCAGAGGGAGACGAGAGATCACGCATCATGTTAGTTTTCTTTATTTTACAAAAAGCACAATATTTTGTTTTTACCCTGAGTGTACACAAATAAAAGAGGATATTCCACAGATTAAAATGGTGTATAGCTCTTTACTGTATGTACAACCTTGACAGAGTATTTTGAGTCTCTTTCACACTTGTTAGAAAAAAAACGCGGTGGTATCACCGGCGTGACCGCCAACCCGAGGGAGTTAAGCCACTATACAATGGTTGTATTCTTATCATGAAGCAGCTACAGCATCAGACTGCATTTTCTCTTGCTTTTCTGCTATAACAAACTCAGTTACAGCAACCAGAGAAACACTAACATTACAAAGACAAGTCAAACTACCCAACTAAATCTTCTTAATGAGGTGTTGATGTTTTATCAAAATTTATAAATGTTACCATTATGGAGGTAAGAGCTTGCTTTAGCTGGGCTCCTGGGCCTTGATATTTTAACTTAAATTTTTTAGAAACTCTGTTTCTAAGGCACATTTCTTACAAAAAAAAAAATAAAAATGTGAGAACAAAAATCTGATTAAATGGGTGTGGTTGCTCATTGTTGAAGATTTTCTCATCAAACAGAGGTCTTATTCACTGATCTATGAATATTGTATTTCTTTCATCTTGTTGTAGTCCTCTAATAATGCATAAAATCTTGTCCTGTTTTGATAGTTTTCATTGGGCAGAACTTGTTCACACAGACATCAAGATTCTGCGTTTGAACCTCAACAATGGTGACAAAATTTTCAGATAAACAGTTTAACTCTGAGCATCACAAAACAAGCTACTAAAATCACAAAAAAAAGATTTTTGTTTATTGTCACAATTATTGAGGTTCGTACGTAGATTCATGATGTCCATGTGAGTCTAAAAGACACAGCTCAAAACTCTGAAATTTGTGAAAAACTGAACTTATGAAAAAAAAACAAAAAAAAAACCTGTACTTAAAAAAAACAAACAAAAAAACTAATAGTTAACAATCAGTCAATCTAATGTTAAAATATCAAGAATCATGAGCCCATCTGAAGCAAATGCTCACCTCCATAACGGTGACTTCAAACTGATTATTTTCTATAAAACAACCATGCAGAAGGCGACGCTCTCGTGACCTTGCACAACTTTGCCTAAAAGTTCTCTAAAGGTGACGAAAATTCTGAACCTTTACAAAACATTTGGGACATTCCTAAAACATCCTCTTTTGGTAATGAAAATACTGCAGTTCAAGGTTCCTTATATGATTTTAGGGGGACATTCCAGTGTAGTTAATTTTATGGTCACATAAGAATGTTACAAAGAGGACATTTGGGACATTAACTGAACGTTCCCACATGGTCAGTAATGTCCCAGTTATCCTCTTTGAAACGTTCTTTTTTGACCATAAAATAAGTTCGACTGACAAGTGTTCTAACCAATCATAACGCTGAATCCGCCATTTTGTTTGTGTAAATGTTTAAATTATCAACAGAGCATTCAACACATTCAACACCTCAAGTGCTGACGGAGTGCCTTCAGAAGGATGTCAGATTATTTTATAGCTATTCTAAAAACTTTTAGAGCTGCTTGGATTCAACCCACTTTATTTTCCTCATAAGAAACAGCATTCATAAGTGAACACTTTCCTTGAAAGGGACTTTGGCTTGAATCAGAGCTCTGGCAAGATGGTGTGCAGCGCGTTGCAAGACTGAGTTCTGAGTGGTCAATCGCTGTTATAGTTTGTTAATTATCATACAGAGAATTTTTAAATTTTGCTTACATGATAAGATTTGCATAATACATAACACTATTAATCTAAAGGGGTTGGTAAGGGGGGATGGTGGTTTTACAGAGGGGATGCTTTTTGTCATTTTTTTCAACAAGGGGGATGCCATCCCCCCGCATCCCCCCTCAAATTAAGCCCTGTATATATTGTCCTAAATGATTAGTACTTTTGAGAATTTAAATATTTTAGTGCATTTAAAAGCATTTTTTGAGTATATTTTGTAATGTTATTATGTATTTTATTCACAATGAGTGTGCTGTGTGTGTGTGTGTATGGGTCTACAGGGATCAAATTGAATGAATGAATGAATCATCTATCCATCCATCCATCCATCCATCCATTTCCCTTTCTTTAAATGCTCATGAGTCTGTGGCTGTGCAATACTGGAAATTGGTGAGATTGTACAAAGAGACTTTCCAAGTCTGATTTTTTATAGATTTTACTACTTACATTCTACTTTTGTCCATTATATCTTCATTCTTGAGTAAAATATGTGGGAATATTAACATGCAAAATAAATGAATATTTAATCTAATCGCTTACCAGAAAACAGACGATTTATGATGCTGTCAAAGTCAATACAGTATGACTAATGTATGATCTAATATAAACTGGTGTTACAAGGGAAAGTAAGGTAGACCGTACAGTAAATAATCTTTCTGCATGAACAAGCTTGTGCTGGTTTGTACAGTAATTAAATCCCGTCTAAAGGGAGAGTGGGGAGCCAGTGCCAGCAGGGCTGGTTAATCTACTGTGCTCTCTGCCTGTAGGCCGCTTGTAATTAGTGATGAGTTGATTGGTAATCTGGCCTGTCCTGGTGCTTTATCTGTGGCGAGTTAAGACGCTATAATCTGGTCTGCCTAGTGTGTGCATGTATACCAATTGAATTGGCTGAATTTTAATCTCAACCTCCCCCTCGCTGGTGTTTTGTCTGTTGCTGGTGCGTGATGCGATGATCTTGGTGAGATTTGGGCATAATTAGTGCTGTACAGTCATAATAAGTGTGTCTGGTGAGTACCCCGCTAGAATTTTTACGTTCCAAGAACATTCTCAGAATGTCCCCACTGGTGTTAAGGACGTTGTCTAGTAACGTTCCCAGTACGTTCAGAGATGGTCACGATGTGGAGTTCTTTTACGGTTTGGGGGACGTTATTTGGTGGACCTTCACAGAACATTCAAGACATTCTCTGAACTTTTAGGGAACTATATTTTATTTGGAAATGTTCTCAGAACGTCCCTGCTGCCCTTGTCAAAAATTTGAATTGGAAATTAAAGCTAAATTTACTAACAAAATTGGCTGTTCAAACAAAAACTTTTCTTAATTTTTCTTAAATGTCTTACAGAAAAAAGCTCTTTTGGATTATTATTATGAAACCTTTCCTTTAAAATGCAAATCTCTTGCAGTAAGTCATTAGCTGACAACAGCATGCATGAGCTAATGTAACTGCTGTATCACTGCATCATCAACTACACAGTTACTGCAGCCTTTAAATAAAGCAGCATGCGGCATAACATCATTGTCTCTGGATCATCACTGACTGAAGCACAAGGCTCTGCTCTCCAGCACAATGGTAACCTCACAAAACTCAGATAACAGAAACATTAAACACTAACAGATCTCTCTAGATCTCAGCATCCTCACTTATTACAAACCACTCTGACTTTATTTCTTTCATACAAATCTTCTTAATGAGGTGTTGATGTTTTATCAAAATTTATAAATGTCACCGTTACGGAGATAAGCGCTTGCTTTAGTTGGACTCCTGACCCTGGATGTTCTAACTTTTTTTTTTCAAATGTAACTAAAAAATTATGAGGAAAAAAATCTAATCAAATGGATTTGATTGCTCATTGTTGATGATATTTGTAATCATACAGTGGCTTTAATCACTGATCTCTGAATATTGTATTTCTTTCATGTTGTTGATCTGAGAAAGTGCATAAAATCCTGTCCTGCTTTGATACTTTGAAAATTTTTATCATTGTGCAGAAATGATTCAGCCAGGATCACATAGACTCACACAGACATCAAGATTCTGTGTATGAACCTCAACAATGGTGACAAAATTTTCAGATTAACATCACAAAACAAGCTACTAAAGTCACAAAAATTTTTTGTTGTTTGTCACCATTGTTGAGGTTCATACGCTGATTCATGATGTCCGTGTGAATCTAAAAAGTCACTGCTCAAAACTCAAAAAAACAAACCTCAATCAGAATTTTTCTTGCATTTTTTGCCATAACTAACATGCTTCGCACAGTTAAACATAGCAATAACTAACATGCTTTACACAGTTAAACATAGCAAAACACAGTTAAAACAGCCAGAGAAATTTTAATTGTAAAATGTCAAGAATCAGCCCATCTGAAGCAAATGCTCACCTCCATAATGGTGACTTCAAACTTTATTATTTTATATAAAACACCCATGCAGAAGGCGACGTTCTCGTGACCTTGCGCAACGTTGCCTAAAATTTCTCTAAAGGTGACGGAAATTCTGAACCTTTACAGAACATTTGGGACATAAAACATCCTCTTTTGGTAATGAAAGTGCTGCAGTTCAAGGTTCCTTATATGACTTTAGGGGGACATTCCAATTTGGTTAATTTTATGGTCACATTAGAACGTTACAAAGAGGATATTTGGGACATAAACCGTTCTCACATGGTCTCTGTTGGTCATTTAATAACGTTCCCAATATGAGTTTAGGGGGACGTTCTATTTTGGTTATTTTATGGTCATGCGAGAACATTACAAAGAGGACATTTGGGAAGGTAACAGAACGTCCTATAGGAATAGTCACCTAAACATTCTCAGAATGTCCTGAATGTTCCCTGATGGTCCACCAAATAACGTTCCCTAAATTTTAACTCCACATTCACTCTAAAAAATGCTGGGTTAAATAAGGACAAACCCAGCAAGTTGGGTTAAAGGGCATCTATTATGCCCTCTTTCATAAGGTGTAATATAAGTCCCTGGTTTGGTCAAGTTTCAGCTTAACATACCCCACAAATTTGCCCCTATTGTGGGGTGGGCGAAACATGCCTTTTACTATATTAATATATTGCTGGCTAAAAAAATGTCTGGGTGAAAACAACCCGGTCCCTGGGTTTGTAACCCAGCATTTTTTAGAGTGTTGAGACTGTCTATGAACGTACTGGGAACGTTACTAGACAACGTCCTTAACACCAGTGGGGACGTTCTGAGAATGTTCTGGGAATGTACAATTTCTAGCAGGGTAACTTGTCACCTGGTAACGTTCAGAGACAGTCACGATGTGGAGTTCTTTTAAGGTTTGGGGAACGTTCAGGACATTCTGGGAATGTTTAGGGGACTATTACTATAGGACGTTCCGTTAATGTCCCAAATGTCTTCTTTGTAACATTCTTTTTTTACCCTAAAATAACCAAAATGGAATGTCCCCCTAAAGTCATATAAGTAAACTTAAACTGCAGCACTTTCATTATCAAAAGAGGACATTTCAGGAATGTCCCGAACGTCTGTAAAGGTTCGAATTTTCATCACCTTTAGAGAACTTCTAGGGAACGTTGTGCAAGGTCCTGAGAACGTCGCCTTTCTACGTGGGTAGTGCATGTGCTCTTATGTGTGTCTGACTGGAGTTTAAGTCTTCATGCAGTTTCTTGCAGTATATTTACAGCTGAGGTGTGAGCACGGATACGCCCATGATGGTTGGCTCAGCAGGACACACACAAATGTTACTAGGTTGCAGAGCTGAAACAATGATCCTGGAGAGCAAGGGTGGGTCCCCTCTCACCTTGGGACAGTATAGAGCAGGAATATATTGTAGCAGAATAATGAGGTAACCTATATATACTGTCGTTGTGTCACTCTAACCTAATTACTGTTCAATACACCGAAAGCATGCGTGTAATGCTGCCCAGCAAATCTGATATCGCCGTGCACCTCTCAGCTTCATTACATTACATACAGCCACCTGCTACATGTTACATGGGACTCAAAAACTTAGCTGTTTTCTGATAAAAATAACATACTGAGAGTCTGAGGACTATATTTATATATTAGAAATTACACTACCAGTAATTGCTGTCAAATGAAGTAAATGCTGAAAAAGATACTTTAATGCAACAGACTTTTTTAATGTAAACAGCTGTTTATACCATTTAAAAGTGTGGGGTCAGTAAAAAAAAATTATGGTTTTGAATTAAGTCTCTTAGGCTCGTAAGCAATAAACTTGAGACTTGACTTCAAACTAGATACTTGTGATATAAATAATAAAAAACAATATAAATAATTAATAATAAACATTAAATATTGATTTGAGTTATATTTAAATGATCCTATTATGTGACATGAAAGAGTGTCCAGGAACACTGAACGCAATCTCTGCTAGATGGTACTGATGATTCAAATGATATTTCCACTTAAATATATCTCTCATATACTTCATATACTTTCTTTCAGATGAGCAATGCAATCCTTGTAAATTGTTAATGTAATATATAAAGGTTTGGGGTACATTATTGGGTGGACCTTCGCAGAACATTCAGGACGTTCTCTGAACATTTAGGGAACCATATTTTATTTGGAAATGTTCTCAGAACATCCCTGCTGTCCTTGTCAAATAAATTATTGAAAATTAGAGCTAAACTGACAACAAAAGTGGCTATTCAAAAAAAAAAAAAAACTAAAAAAAATCTTACAAAAGACAAAAAAACAACAGCACATGCATGAGCTAATGTAACTGCTCTATCACTACATAAACAACTACACAGTTACTGCAGCCTTTAAATAAAGCAGCATGCGGCATAACATCATTGTCTCTGGATCATCACTGACTGAAGCACAAGGCTCTGCTCTCCAGCACAATGGTAACCTCACAAAACTCAGATAACAGAAACATTAAACACTAACAGATCTCTCTAGATCTCAGCATCCTCACTTATTACAAACCACTCTGACTTTATTTCTTTCATACAAATCTTCTTAATGAGGTGTTGATGTTTTATCAAAATTTATAAATGTCACCGTTACGGAGATAAGCGCTTGCTTTAGTTGGGCTCCTGACCCTTGATGTTTTGACTTTCTTTTTTTATTGATTTGTTATAACTGTGTTTCTAAAGCATTTGTTACAACAAAAAAAAGTTGTGAGAAAAACAGATCTTTTCAAATGGATTTGATTGTTCTTTTTTGATGATTTTATCATCATACAGTGTCTTGATCATTTGAATGTTTTTAGCATTGTGGAGAAATTATTCAGACAACAGCTTGCAGTCACACAGACATCAAGATTCTACATATGAACCTCAACAATGGTGACAAAATTTTCAGATAAATCGATTAACTCTGAGCATCACAAAACAAGCTACTAAATACACAAAAAAGATTCTTGTTTATTATCACCATTGTTGAGGTTCATATGCTGATTCATGATGACCACATGAGTCTAATCGACACTGCTCAAAACTCTGTCCATATAAAGAATTAAAAATAAAAACCTAACCAATAAGTAATGCAAAACTAACAACTAACACACTCATAGTTTAGACTTTGGTAATGATTAGTGAGTCAGGACACTGCATGAAGCCTGAATCACCAGCATTGCATTTTTTGCTATAACTAACATGTCTTGAGAACACAGTTAAAACAGCCAGAGAAAATCTAATGTTAAATGTCAATAATCAAGAGCCCATCTGAAGCAAACGCTCACCTCAATAACAGTGACTTCAAACTTTATTATTTTCTATAAAACACCCACGTAGAACGTTCTCGTGACCTTGCACACCTTTGCCTAAAAGTTCTCTAAAAGTGACAAAAAATCAGAAATTTTATTGAATATTTGGGACATAAAACGTCCTCTTTTGGTAATGAAAGTGCTGCAGTTCAAGATTCCTTATATGATTTTAGGGGGACATTCCAATTTGGTTAATTTTATGGTCACATAAGAACGTTACGAGGATATTTGGGACATTAACTGAACATTCCCACATGGTCCTCTGTTGGTAATTTAATAACGTACCTGATATGAGTTTAGGGGGACATTCTATTTTGGTTGTTTTATGGTTGCGCGAGAACGTTACAAAGAGGACATTTGGGAAGTTAACAGAACGTCCTATAGGAATAGTCCCCTAAACATTCCCAGAACGTCCTGAATGTCCTGTGAAGGTCCACTAAATAACGTCCCCCAACCCTTAAAAGAACTCCACATCATGACCGTCTCTGAACATTCTGGGAATGTTACTACACAACATCCTTAATACCAGTGGGGACATTCTGAGAATGTTCTGGGAACGTAAAATTTCCAGCAGGGTAACCTGTCACCTAGTAACGTTCCTATAAGTCAGAGTCACGATGTGGAGTTCTTTTAAGGGTTGGAGGACGTTATTTGGTGGACCATCAGGGAACATTCAGGATGTTATGGGAATGTTTAAGGGACTATTACTATAGGACATTCTGTTAACTTCCCAAATGTTCTCTTTGTAACGTTTTTGCGTGACCATAAAATAACCAAAATAGGCATACCCAGAACCTTGATGTCTGTGTAAATCTACATGATGCTGTCTGAATTTCTGCATAATGATAAAAACTTTCAAACTACCAAAGCAGCACAGGATTTTATATATTATTATAGAACTACAACATGAAAAAAATGCAATATTCAGAGATCAGTGAATAAAACCTCTGTATGATGATAAAAACATCAACAATGAACAACCAAACCCATTTGATCAGATTTTTTGACCATTTTTTTTATAATAATTGGAGAAAAAATTAAATCAAAACATCAAGGGTCAGGAGCACAACTAAAGCAAGTGCTTATCTCCGTAACGGTGACATTTATAAATTTTGATAAAACATCAACACCTCATTAAGAAGATTTGTATGAAAGAAATAAAGTCAGAGTGGTTTGTAATAAGTGAGGATGCTGAGATCTAGAGAGATCTGTTAGTGTTTAATGTTTCTGTTATCTGAGTTTTGTGAGGTCACCATTGTGCTGGAGAGCAGAGCCTGTGCTTCAGTCAGTGATGATCCAGAAACACTGATGCTCTGCTGCATGTTGCTTTATTTGAAGACTGCAGTAACTGTGTAGTTGTTGATGTAGTGATACAGCCATTACATTAGCTCATGCATGTGCTTTTGTCAGCTAATAGTTTACTGCAAGAGATTTGCATATTAATCCAGGAATTACCTGTAAAGAGCTTTTTTTGTAAGATGTTTAAGAAAAATTAGTTTTTGTTTGAACATCCACTTTTGTTTGTCATTTAGCTCTAATTTTCAATTAAATTTTTTGACAAGGGCAGCAGGGACGTTCTGAGAACATTTCCAAATAAAGTATGGTTTCCTAAAAGTTCAGAGAATGTCTTGAATGTTCTGTGAAGGTCCACCAAATAACATCCCCCAAACCCTAAAAGAACTCCACATCGTGACCGTCTCTGAACGTACTGGGAACGTTACTAGACAACGTCCTTAACACCAGTGGGGATGTTCTGAGAATGTTCTTGGAATGTAAAATTTATAGCGGGGGCATTTATTTGATCAGAAATACAATAAAAACAGTAATATTTTATTGCAATTTAAATTATCCCTTTTATTCCAGTGATGGAAAAGCAGAGTTTTTAGCAGCCATTATTTCAGTCTTCATACATGAACCCTCTGAAATTTTATATATATACATATCTTTTTCCTTCCTGTCTTCTTTCCGACCCTTACCACACTCTCCCACTTCTGATTTATGAGAATGACCACACATGAAAGGCCATTATAGAAATTCAACTTGGGAATCTCATAAGCAAATGAACCGTAAAGGCGGGAATTAAAACTTCCCTTTGGCAGATCCTGGGGGCCTGTAGCAATGTGGCTCCACGTGTCCTTTTCTGCACATAAATGTTAGTGCTCCTGGTCTGAGACACAGAAATGCTAAATATGCCCCTGTGAAGAGAACGTGCTGGCATTTGGATTTCTAACACTACATATGCTTAGAAAAGAGGGGTTTGCTGTCTTTGTTCATATTTAAATGGGTATCAGACCACAAGCAACACTTTTTTAGGCCTCTAAAGGAATCCGTAGGCTGAGGAAGGTGTGATATTTTTATTTATTTATTATTTTTTTGATCTTATTAACATCTGAATCTGTCATCTGAAATTTAAACCATGCAAACACAGAAAAAACATATGTCACTATTGCATTGCTGTGATGAGAGTTTCACGCTTTATAAAAAGTAAAACAAAAAGCCGAAATGCGCCTTTAACCAAGCAAGATCTGAGACCTGTCATGTTAGGATACAAATAAAGGCTATGAGATCTATTCAAGAAGGATTTCACAACACATACTTAATGTTCTGTGGTAAGTCCTTTCATTTAGTGGGGTAAGATGTGGTAGCTTTTACTTACATGTATGTTGTTCTCTAAGCAAAGAAAGATGAGACTGAGGTAAAATTAATACATCGAACTAAGCAATGTCGTGCAGTAAATTCTTCCAACTTGGTATTTATTATTTAGAAGGTTTTTTTTATTTGCTTCTTAATTTCTGTAACTATTTTTTCCATTTAATTTAGAAGTAATAATTGACATTTTTAGACAGTTAAGCAAACTTTCAAGGAGCCACAAAAGGAGCATAACATGGAAACTGATCACATGTGTTGGCAGATTTTTTTGTTGTTGTTGTTGTTGAAAAATTACATTTTGTAATGAAACAGGATTATTGTCCAATCTGATACTGGACTGAAGTGCCGCACAAGGGAACAGATCCCCATGCGAGACTATTCAACATTCCAGCCATCAATGCTGCCAGCAAATATGAAGTTTTATTGCTCCTTGAGTTTTTTTTTCTAGCTTTTTCAGGCTGAAATATCTCTTTACCACATACATTCTTCAATCATGAACAATCCATTTTGAAGCTTCTCAATCAAGCCAATGTTGGGGTATCTCTTTCATTTAGTTGCAAAAATGGATTTGCAACATTGCATCCGGACAGCCTCAAGACAAGAAAATATGATGAGGCATATCTCAGCCTCGGATTCACCAATACAGTGGTGGGTAATAAAGAGAGACCACAGTGTGTTGTGTGCCTCAAAATATTAGCTTCTGAATATGAAGCTGAACAAGTTAAGACACCATTTGGATACTTAACATCAGACACAAAGAGAAGCCTGTTGAAGTTGAGAAGTTGTTGTACTGTATTAATTACAATACTGAAAGCAAGGTCATGTGTGATATTGTCTTCATGTGGGTTAATGCAGGTGGGGGACTGTCTACAAAAGAGGAGCCTGGCAGAACAATTTGGGAACCACTGGCTTAAAGTTACCTACAAACAGGTCTGAGTCAGTCTGGATCTTTTTTTACCACGTCTTGTTGACAAATTGATTTTAATAATTTGGCAAGTCACTTTCTGGTCGCCTTTTATTGAGTAGTATTGTGATGAGATTGCAATATTGAATAGTTTCTTCTCACTGCATCTAAAGAGTTTAGATGCAAAAGCATCTAAACGCCACCTCTGTCAAAAATGAGATGATATTGGGCGAATGCTCTCCACACATAGGCTATTAGACTATATGTTCATCAAATACTTTCGCTTCAAATCCACTAAATCCCAGCGTCAGCCCATTCAGAAATGCCAGTTTGTTTGCAGAAACCTCTAAACGCCACTTCCCTTTGTCAGAAAAAAGCCTCTAAGTCCACAGAAGAACCAATCGGAAGACACAAATCGAATGATATGATTTCAAGATGAATGACGGTGTGTGTATGAGCCAGCTTTCAATTGCAGAGCTGCAGTTTTTCACCATGTTTTGTCCTTTGTTACAGTGACAATGACTGGATTTCGCAAGTACATTGTAAAATTCAATAAGTAAACCTTACTTAAAAAAAGCATGCAGACCGATTGCCTTGAAAAAACAAGTAAGGTGAAATAGGAATAGTAGCTATGTAGAACAAGTGCCTGTCTAGTATTGTACACTTACAAGAGAGTTCCAGTAACTTAAAACAAATTTGTACCCTTGTGATTTGTACCTTAAGAGACCAGTTTTGTACCTTTGGTGACAATTTTGTACCTTTATTTAACAGTACAAAAATTGACCCTTCAAAAAGGGTACAAAATTGGCTTCGACAGCGTACAATCGTTGACTATAATGAGATATATATATATTTTACACACACACACACATGCTGAATTAAAATCAGAATTTATTAAATCCTTTTCATTTTCACATTTTACAACATTCCATATGAGTCAATCTTGCCGGGTGTTAAAATTTAACTCTGACGCAGAGTGTTAAAGTTAATGAGATAATTGATTGATGATTGAGTGGTGATTGACAATTAGTGGTGACACCTGATGTTAATAATCAGAATCACTGAAGCAAAGAGAGAAAAAAGTTGTTAATTAATGTTTTATGGAATGTTTCATTTCAAGTCACCATGAAAGAGGTCAGCGTTTGCTTTATTTGGGCTCTTGACTCTTTAACTTTTGTTATTATAGATTTTTCTTTGGCTATTCCAACTTTGTGTTTATAAAGCACATTTTTTTATGGTCAAATTTGATGATATAATCATCATATGATGCCCTGATGTTGTTTAGGGTCTAAATGTCTGATTGTGTGTTTAAGCTTTAGTATCAATGATTGTAGTCCTGTGATTTTACAGCTTGAAATTCAACAGCAGTATGAACTTTTTTTAAGAGTAATACATTATGCACTGAAACTTCAGTGTTTAAATACACACAGACATCAAGAATCAGCATATGATTCTCAAGAACGGTGACGATAAATAAATACAAAATACTGACAAACAGATCAACTCTGAACATCACAAAACAAGCTACTGTCACAACAAAACAACAGAAAAATAAAGCAAGCATGAACAATCTACGAAAATTACACAACAATTCAGCTGCATAATTTATTCATGCAGCAATGCATGATGGGAGCCATGGATGAGTTTTGATTGGTGGCTCCCATTATGCACTGCAACATGAAGCACTTTGATTGTCACCATTGTTGAGGGTCATATGCTGATTCTTGATCTCTGTGTGTGTTTAAAAACCTCTTCAGATTATAAAAGCTCTGCTGGATCTCAAGCAGTAACAGATTTACTATAAAGAAATAGTATAATATCTTTATCACCAGTTAATACTGGATGTCACCAATGAATCTGGCCATCACACAATAAGAAAACACAACCACTATGACTGTGCTTCCCAAAGCATTGTAAACCTATATTGGTAACCTTTGATTTACATCACTATTGGGAAACACTGCTCAGATCAGAGATTCTCTGGCCATAACAAATGTGCTCTACAAACACAAAGTTGGAGCAGCCAGAGATTAATTAATGTTAATAAATAGAGTCAAGAGCCCAACTAAAGGAAATGCTTTTCACCATCATGGTGACTTCAAACTAAACTTTCATTAAAACATTAACATTTCAACATCTGTTAATTTTCAATAAGAATTTTTGTTGATGTATGACAGAAATCAAATCAATATTGGATATTGCTTTACTGAATGACAGTTCAAGTCCGTGGAGGATTATTAAAAATATACCCTGTACTCAGTTGTGGCTTTAAGGTTTGGTGTCTTTCAGTGTTGTAATGTATTTATACAAAATATAGATCTGTATACTTTGACACATTGTCACATGCATATACGTAGAATTAGAATAGGGTTAAAATAGGGATTCACATAAACTGTGGCTTAGGGGGACATGTTTGACTTGCAAGGCAAAATAAGCAAGCAGGAGATACAAATGGAAATACGTGTAGAAAGCTTTTAAGTTCAACAGAGTGAGCTTTATGTAGAGGAATGTCTAGACTCTCCACACTCCAACAAGCCAGCAGTGAAACCCAGTTCTGCCTCTTTCAGCTCAGTCCTTTCAATGCAGGACTTCTGCATTATCTGTCTGTCAGCCGAGGCCTTGGGCAAATTCTACACTCGTGTGGGGGTGGGCCGGACCAGGCAGAGCGTCTCTAGCCCTGTGGCTTAGGGATTGAGACTAATTCAGCATCAAATCAGCAGACTCTTACTCAAACTGCAGCACTCCATTTACTAGACTATTCTGCAGGGTTGTCACAGTCATTCTGTCTTTAGTTTCAAAAACATTTCAAGTAATTTCCTCTTACAGTTGATCTCTAGACCATTGAATGGCATTGTTGCTCTTGGTTCATTCATTTGACTCAATAATTTATTATATATAGTCCTGTAGTTTAGATTTATACTTCATATTTGCCCCAACCACAAAAATCAAATATTTTCATTAAATACGTTTTCTTTTTACACACATTTTGTTACATTTTCAATACACATAATTGAATATGATTTCTAAGCCTTTAAAAATGTCCCAACAAGGACAAGGATTTCGGATATTACCATCTTTGTGGGGACGTTGTCCTCATAACATGGGTTTACCAGGAACACACACTCACACACATTGTGTTTTCATGGTGAAAACATGTGCTCGCAAATTGATCCTCAATGAACAAATTTTCAAAAGTTTAAAGTATTGTTATTCTTTATAAAAAAAACCCTTCAGGTGTATGATTTGTTGGAATCCAACAAAAAAAATTACCAGTTTGAAGTCGATAGATTCAGCCAAGTCAATTTTGAGAAAAATCAAACTTAAAGTTACTTAAGGTTCCAAAACAATACTCACCTAGTAACCTTAAAATCCCTGGTAATACCACCAAATTTGGCACAAACCAAGTCAAAACCCATATCTATTGGGAAAAAATATATATATATACTGTATATTCAACTTTTTTCCATGATTCCACAATTGTTTAATATTAATGAAACAGACAGCCTATTAAGACCTACTGTACCACACAGATCTAATTCTAAGATGTTACACATCAGATGTTTTTCCACAACAGTTAACCAAACATTTACTTAAGACATAACAGATAATGTTGTGCATATTGAGATTGCGTGTTGTCTGAGGCGTCTTTGTGCACGTGCTTCGGTTTTGTTTTCATCAAAATGAGTTTGAAAATCACATTTCATGGGTTCAGACTCATGCCATCGAGAATTCCCCATGAATATCCACAAAGGTGGAATGCTGCGCTTTACAACATCAAACTTGTGCTGAGGGAAGCGCCAGTAGTCCAGAAGCAAGCAGAGAAAAACAGCATTTTTCATGGTCAAAGGAAAGGTACTGCTCTCAGAAAATGTACAAATAAAGATACTTTTAGATGTTTAATTGCTATTTGTAGCATTGGGATCGCTAGACAAGGGCTTAATGAACTCATTTTTATGAAGACCAAATTTGACATTTTTCACTTGTTTTGCCTGTAGCTCGAAAGTAGCCCATGCGCTTGCTGACTCATTTTGCCAGCATGGGTCACATTTTATGAAGACTTTGATGATTTTTTTTTTTTTAATGTACAAACTACAAACTATATATTCTATCCCCTAACCCCAGACCTACCCATCACAGACAACTTTCTGCATTTTTACATTTTCAAAAAGCAAAATTTTGAATGCTTTATAAGTTGTCTCATGAGGACCAAAAAGGATTTCAGATATTGCCATTGTTGTGGGGACATTTTGTCCATGACACATTTAACTTAAAGGGTTAGTTCACCCAAAAATGAAAATTATGTAATTTATTACTCACTCTCATGCTGTTCCACACCCTTAAGACCTCCGTTAATCTTTGGAACACAAATTAAGATATTTTAGTTGAAATCCGATGGCTCAGTGAGGCCTTCATAGCGAGCAATGACATTTCCTCTCTCAAGATCCACAAAGGTACTAAAAACAAATTTAAATTGGTTCATGTGAGTACAGTGGTTCAATATTAATATTATAAAGCGACAAGAATATTTTTGGAGCGCCAAAAAAAACAAAATAACGACTTATTTAGTGATGGCCGATTTGTGCTCTTATTCCTGTGCTCCGATGCTTCCTGAAGCAATGTTTTGAAATTGGCCATGCTGTTTTCCTCATCATGTCTTAGAATCTTTCTTTCTTTTTCTTTCTTTCTTTCTTTCTTTCTTTCTTTCTTTCTTTCTTTCTTTCTTTCTTTCTTTCTTTCTTTCTTTCTTTCTTTCTTTCTTTCTAATCCCTGCATGGGCAAATAACTTCTGGAACCAAGGCTGCTGTAAAAGTGGGCGCTCACTGTTGCACTCTGTCAAATCAAACACATATTTTGAACGGCTTAAGATTTAACGGTTTATACCGTAACTTTTGCACTAGAGGGCCTTTCTGGGCACACATTAAAAGCAAAACATAGAAAGAGTAAATCAATCTGAACAAAATGAGACATCCTGTGAGATCATCCCTTACTGTAGTCTGTGACTGAACTGGGGTCTATCTCTGAGGCTGCCCAGCATGAGAGGCCGTTGAATATTGTGGGGTGCAGATCTATAAGGTAGAGACCCCTTCTGAGTGGTGAGTCCTTGACGCAGCAGGAGAGTAAGTTCCCACTCTCATGATTGGAGACATCCATTATTGATGATGTCCTGATGAGATTAATCAAGCTTGAGAGTCTTTTTCTTCCTCTTTTCTATTTTTTTTTAATCCAGAATCATGTTCAAACCAATAACAGCATCATGACATCCTAATCGCTGAGTAATGAATATTTATATCAAATGGAAAATGATGCGTTCCATATTCATGACATTTCTGTTTTTGTTTTGTTCTTTCATCTATCAGGCTTTTATTTATATTATTATTGAAAGTGTATGTTTCCGAAGGATATAAAAGTGCTGCATATGGATGCATGTTTTAATGCGTACGCTCTTCCATTCTTGAATAAATCTGTGCGTTACTGATTGTCAAATTATACTGTATCTGTTTGAGTTCTTTGCTTAATCAAATATGATACATCTTTCTGTTTTGACACAGCAACAACCACAAGCTCAGAAATATTATCTTACAAAAATAGCTTCTCATCACTATACATGCTGTCCAAACACATTCATTACATAAGCTTCCTCTTTCATTTCATAAAAGACAGAAATAAAGAGGCTGTCGTTAAAATACATGTAAATACATCTGTGTTCATCCTCAGTTAATGCTATTTTTGATCAAGGCTTGAAGCTTTTTTCTTACATTCTTTCCAAGAAAGCTATGTAAGACTTAACTATTTCAGAAACACTTGGTTGTGTGAATTATTGATTCAGACACTTTTTTTCCCCTTCGTGCCTTTCTGTTTAGCTCCCTCAGCTATTAACTCTCCTCAGAGTACTTTATCGGTTCATTCACAAGCTAAAGCAGGAGGACACACTTGTAGTATACAGTATTGTAGTGTCCTTGTAGTAGTTTACAATATTTGTATCTATTGTATAAAAAACAAAACATCCGACTGCAGTCCATGCTTCTTTTTTTAAGCCTATCATAAAGCTCAGAGGTTGTTGTCTGCCAACGTCCACAATGGTACAATGCATTCTGTGAAAAATTCTGTGACATTAGGGTTGGAATGGAATTCTTGTTCAGAAACAATTGTATTTATAAAATTACAATGATGTATGACATACTATTTTGTTAATAGTTCTTACAGGTACAGTACATTATTTTGGTGATGCAGATGGAATACCACAATAAAATACTATTTATTCAGTGGTGCCACAACACCGTTACAGATTCTAGAGCATGAAACGGGTAGAGTGAGCAGTGTAGTCTGATTCCCAAAAGCATGACTAGAGCTTTCATACTAGCACTTTTGGTGTACAGCCTGATTTGTTTGACTTCAGGGTTCAGTTCGTTTGAATGATGAGAATGCTATTTTCCGAATTCAGGAATGCAGCCGTGAACCGTACCCGAGTCCGCTTTAATGAGTGCGGTTCATGTGAACTCTGTTACGGTTCACTCCTGACATGAACACAATCGAACTTGGGTTCAGTTAAATTCAAAGCAATCGAACCAAGTGTGAAAACAGTTAAGAGTCGGATCTTGCAGTGAAAACAAAATCAGTCCTATTATCAGACTAGACTGATAATAGACGTTATTTTTGTTTTGTTTGTGGGCACAAAAAGTTTTCTCGTCGCTTCACAACATTAAGGTTGAACCACTGTAATCACGTTGACTATTTTAACAATGTTTTTACTACTTTTCTAAACTTTGAATGTTGTAACTTTGTTGCTTTCGATGGAGGATAAAAAATCCTTTTGGATTTCATCAAAATATCTTAATTTGTGTTCCGAAGATGAACGAAGGTCTTACAGGTGTAAAACGACACGAGGGTGAGTAATTAATGACAGAAGTTTCATTTTTGGGTGAACTAACTCTTTAAATCAGAGTCACAGACTGGTTGTTCATACAGTATGACGACATGAAATTAAACATACACGTTTTTTTCAGTGGTATTACATTTTTTGTTTAGTGTATAATTTTAAGATTGTGAAGCTTATTAGATTCTGAAAAAGGCAAAAAAGGTTAACAAAAGTCAATCGAAATTGAAACCCTTTTATGGTCAACATTCCCCTGAATATGAGAAAAAAAGAACGTGATGCACTAATGCATATTTTCATATCTACTCATATTAAATATACAGCCTCCAGGAGCAGAGGGGAGCAAGACATTTGTTGACATGGTGACCAGGGAAAGGTCTCTATTTGCCTGTGGTGTATCTTTAAGCACATATTTAAATGCAAAAATGCAGATGAGAGATTAGAGCACATAAAAAAAGTAGTTATACCATACACAGGTCCATGTCTAGAGTCAGGAAAACAAGGAAAGTAGAGGAAGCTGTCATCAGTAGGTTAATGATCTGCTTACCTTGCATGGATTTATGTGTGTTTGACATTGCCGTGTGATACATGTGAGTGTGTTTGTGTATGATGAATGGCAATGAAAGAACTTTCAGCTTTTCTTGGGTAACAGGAAACATAAAAGGTCTGATGCTGGACTCCTCTGCCCCAACCATTTGTTCAGTGCATGCCCATGTGTGTAAGTTTGTCTATGGAAGGTGAATGGATCCCCTGAAGCAGTGTGTAATAACCAGCGTGTTCTAGGTAGGAGGTACAAAGGGGGAGGGAAATGGATTATATGAGAGCCATTGCAGGACATGGTGTGTTAAAGATCTGCCTCCTGGCTTTCCTTAGTCTCCACCGGTGCTTCTGTCGCTCTCTTTCTCTCTTGTGCATTTGTCCATGGCAGTGGCCGTGAGCCGCAGATCCCCTTGTTCGGCCGAGAAGCAGCTCTGTCAATAAAGATACATCAGTGGTTCCAGCCCATAGAGGATCCACCCATTACCCCCCTCCCTTTACTAAACATGCACTCACTCACTCTGTAGCTACACTGCCAGGGGCTTCCATTAGTCCCACCACCTGCTGTGCCAAGGCCCCCCCAAACACACACAGTCACTCTTTTTTTTTTTTTTTTTAGAGGTCTCAAAGTGAACCGTCCATTCGGTTTCTCTCTCTCTTGCTTTTTTCATTCATATAATCAAGTATATCACCTCTTTAAACACTTACGTACAAAATTTCCATCTTCTTTACAAGGAAACGAGTAGACCGAGACAGAGAAGAGAGAGTGGAGATCCCATTGCTGCATCCCTCACCCCTCCCTCTCTCTTGGACTCACTGAGCGAAGACAAGGCGATGCGGTGCAATTATTTTAATTGGTTGTGACTTCTTCATTTACATGACAAGTGCATGCACATCCTGGGAAACAGCGGACTGCTTCTCCGTCAGAAGAGAGCCCTCGGTCAGCGTGGGACACTGGGTTTTGGGGCTCTGAGGTCCTGAGGGGGGCGATGGGGTGATATTGCAGGTCTTTCTATGAAATCCCACAGTCTGCTACCAGACTAGCATGTCCTATCCAAACTCCAGCCAGCCTAACGTGGCCTAGTCCCGCCAATTTATCCTTCTATTGTCCTCTGTTGGAAGTCACCGCACCCCAAGCTTTATACTTAAGTGGTGAAAGTACTCATTAGGACAGCAGTGTGGATGCGATACTGAGTGGTGTTCATTTACCATTACGAGACTACTCAGCTGAATCATTATAATGATAATTAGTTTGGCTTGCTAGTGTTGTCTTTATAGAAAATGCATTGTTTACCCCTACTTTGGTTTTGATTGATGTCCACCTAGCCACCGTCACCTCAGAGCGAACATATCAGAATGAATCACATTTGAATGTTGAATTTGTACAATAAACATTCCAAGATTGTATTTTTTTTAAGTATTTAAATAAAAAAACAGCAAAAACAACCAAAAAGCTGTAGAATGTCCACGCCAAATACTGAAGGTGTTAGTAGATAAAAATTACTTTACTGTTTAATCTATAAAAAAAACAAAAAAACATTTTAAAGTGGAGCTCGCTCACATAATAGAAGATTTAAAGGTTCCCTAGAATTAAAAATTGAATTTATCTTGGCATAATCAAATAACAAGAGTTCAGTACATTGAAATGACATACAGTGAGTCTCAAACTCCATTGTTTCCTCCTTCTTATATAAATCTCATTTGTTTAAAAGACCTCTGAAGAACAGGTGAATCTCAACATAACACTGTTACGTAACAGTCGGGATCATTAATATGTATGACCCCAATATTTGCATATGCCAGCCCATGATCAAGGCATTACACAAGGGCAGCTAGTATTAACGTCTGGATCTGTGCACAGCTGAATCATCAGACTAGGTAAGCAAGCAAGGAAAACAGCGAAAAATGGCAGATGGAGTGATAATAACTGACATGATCCATGATAACATGATATTTTAGTGATATTTGTAAACTGTCTTTCTAAATGTTTCGTTAGCATGTTGCTAATGTACTGTTAAATGTGGTTAAAGTTACCATTGTTTCTTACTGTATTCACGGAGACAAGAGAGCCGTCGCTATTTTCATTATTAAACACTTGCAGTCTGTATAATGCATAAACACAACTTCATTCTTTATAAATCGCTCCAACAGTGTAGCATTAGCCGTTAGCCACAGAGCATAACCTCAAACTCATTCAGAATCAAATGTAAACATCCAAATAAATACAATACTCACATAATCCGACGCATGCATGCAGCATGCATGACGAACACTTTGTAAAGATCAATTTTGAGGGTTATATTAGCTGTGTAAACTTTGTTTATGCACTGTTTAAGGCAAGCGTGAGCTCCGGTGGCGGAGATCGCACGATTTAAAGGGACCGTAACCTGAATCGGCACATTTCTAATTATGCCCCAAAACAGGCAGTTAAAAAAAAATAATTTAAAAAAATCTATGGGGTATTTTGAGCTGAAACTTCACAGACACATTCAGGAGACATCTTAGACTTATAGTACATCTTGTAAAAAAAAAAACATTCAATGGCACCTTTTAATAGTAGATTTCTTACAAAAAAAAAATGACTAAGAGATTTTATTTTATTAGAATATGTTATAGAATATGCCTTTGTTTATAGTTGTGTATTTGTTAAGTGCTCTATATTTATAGAAATTAATTGATTTTAATTTAATTGAGTTTAGATGAATTGTTTAAGCCTCCCTTTGAGGTTTCTTTCTATGTATTCTGCTAACAATCTTTTCTTAAAATATATATAATATTCATCCTGCCCCATAATGTTGATCATGATAAATGAAATCACATCCTGTGTTTACAATTTATCTGTCAGCTCTTCTCACATTAGGTGGTAAATGGCTTCCTGGAATAATTTGGTCAAATGCTGAGAGAATGGACAAGTCATGTCGAGTCAGGCTTTATAAGTTTATAGAGAGTAGAATATTACAGTACTTATCCTACCACAGTGATTTACATGAAAGAAAGTACTTGCTTTAGCAAGTAACTAATGAATTGAAGGCTCAAACAAAACAAATTGTGCTTTTCATTTTTATGTTTGTATGTGTTTTATGTTTAAGGAAGAATTTTACAGTATTACAAAAAAAACTTCATATGCTAGTAAGTTCATACTTTCATGAAGTTTTTCTTATTATATATGTAAGATTGTTTGATTTGATCTCATAAATCCATTCCACAGTAGAAAAGGTAAAGAGAAATGAATGCATAATATCACGAGTGTGATTGTTTGGAACAGACTGTCTGTATATCCTTGCTCTAGGTGCAAGTTTGGATTAACTCAAATGAAAGGAAATCAATTCAGTTTGGGGACTCCCAGGGGTGTCGTCTGACTCTGGCTCATGCATACGCCACCATCAAAACATGTTGGCAGTAAAAAGACGCGTCTTCACATAGACGCCACAAAGCCGCCTTTGTGCTGCATGTGAGGGAATCTTTTAAAACAGGCACTTCATAAACGCAATAGCGAGCGATACAGAACTTCTCTAGTCTACATTTTCAGCTGACAATGAGACGAGAAAAGCACAATGTGAGTGATAGGAGTGAACAAAAGAGTGGTTTTCCCTCACAGAGACGCCGGCACTGCCAAATTTATGGTCCAAAACAAGAGGCAGATGAAATTCTAGGCTGGTGTTTGGGTTTGATTCGGTCCAGTGTGGAGTGCAGCTGGTCTGTTCTCACGCCCTGCCGGGTGTGTCTAGCGGCTGAGGGAGTGGCTGTCCGACACCTAACACAGCTCTGAACTCTGTGTTACCTGTCCCACAGAGCCAATTTCACACACAAGACGAGGAAGATGTGTATGATTTGGGGTCATTTCAGGTTTTTAGCTCTTTATTTTGATTTTGGAGACTGTTGTTGGACTTGGGCCATTATAACTATGGTTAAATGTAATTCTGCACTCATCTTTCCTGTCTGACACAAACAAAATGATGTAAACCAAAACTCATGTGCGTTAGCTAGCTTTTCTTTGACAGACTGAGGGGGGATGTATTTGTGGCCGCAGATAGTGTTATGATGATAATACGCTTCTTAAGCACAAAAGCAGAATATTAGAATGATTTCTGAAGGATCACATGACTGACGACTGGAGTAAAGACTCCTGTTTTGCTAAGTTATCTTAAATTGTAAATAATATTACACTAGTTTTTACTGTATTTTTGATCAAATAAATGCAGCCTTGCATGGTGAACAAAAGAGAATCTGGTAACACATTACAATAAGGTTCATTAGTTAAACATTAGTTAATGTATTAACTAACCTGAATTAACCATGAGTAATAAATTTGCTACTGTAGTTACTGTATCATTAGTTAATGAAAATACAGTTGTTAATTGTTTGTTCATGTTAGTTCACAGTGCATTAACTAATGTTAACAAGATTTTAATAATGTATTAGTAAATGTTGAAATTAACATTAACAAAGATTAATAAATGCTGTATAAGTGCAGTTCATTATTAGTTCATGTTAACTAATGTAGTTACCTAATGTTAATTAATGAACCTTATTGTAAAGTGTTACCGAGAATCCTTTCAAAAACAAAAAAATCATACCAACCACAAGTAATAAAATAATATGTATTAATATATTAATATATATTAAATATAGATTTCCCTGTTCATCTAAAAGAAAATATGTGTAATTCTTTATTTATTTATTGGTAATTATTTATATCATAAGTATCTAGTTTGAATTTAATTCTTGTTGATTAATTATGAGTATAATTTGAATATTTTTTGTGACTTAAAGGGATAGTTTCAAACCTGTTTTTTTTTTCTTCTTCTTCTTCTTCTACAGAATATATTTTGTATATATTTCAAGTCTGAGTCTCATCATCTAGATGTCTAGATATACTGTATGCCCATTTATAGCACTATCTTCCATCATTTGATCATCATTTGATGAATTACTGCTGCCATGATTAAAAGGAAATATACACAGTCGTCTTTTTAAAATGAAAATCCATTTACCACCGGCTCTCTGAGCTTTTTTTGTTGAAATACCTCACACAAAAGTGGCACACTTGTTTAGAGAATTTGCCTT
Source organism: Chanodichthys erythropterus (assembly GCF_024489055.1). Classification (NCBI taxonomy): domain Eukaryota; kingdom Metazoa; phylum Chordata; class Actinopteri; order Cypriniformes; family Xenocyprididae; genus Chanodichthys; species Chanodichthys erythropterus. Next base: position 33,416,768 of record NC_090233.1, read on the forward strand.
AGAGTATATGTGTGTGTGTGGACGTGATCGCATTTATTACCTTGTTGGTTTATTTGATTGTCCATTAAGGGAATATTTGAACATTTCTGGTGTTCTCCATTGTCTCTTTCTGTCATTAAACATGCTTGTATTTTATTAGCTCGGTCCCAAGCAAGGTCATTAATTGCAGCTGGGACCTGGGGTAGCCCAGCTCCACTAAGAGGTGAGAGAAAGAGAGAGCGAGAGAGGATGGGGAAGGATTGTTAACGTGTTACGGCACAGGCGTCTTCTGAGATTGCCTGCTTGATTGCTTCATAAGGACCCTGTGGCACACAGCAATTAGGAGCTGCAGAACCGAGGAGCACTCCGATGATTTCACTGAGACTCTTCCTGTATCAGTCCAGCAGATCGGCACACTCAGCCTTCCCCTTACGGAGCGAGAGTCTGAGAAACGGGGTGAGAAGAGAGTTTCGGGAGAGGTTAATGACATCTAGAGCAGGGAACATGTGCTGTGGGTAATTGGTAAATGGTGGTATAATGAAAAAATTATAAATGTTGTAATGACTGTGCTCCTGTGAAAAGAGGAGTGAGTGTTTACACTGGAGAGGCTCAGGGAAAAAAGGGATAGATTGAGAGGTGGAGAGAAAGAGGTGGAGGAATGGATGAAATGATGGCTGGGTGCAAACAAAGCATTGATACTGATAAGTGTGAATCATTGGAGTTTAATAGAAAGGCCTCTGGCTGTAGGAAAGCTCTGAGGATCCATTATATGCTCAATTATATCAAGACATATATAGCTACAAATAGTATTCTCCCCCGAGTGTGTGTGTGTGTGTGCATGTGCGTGTGTGTATGCGTGTGTGCGCGAGGTCAGTGTTATGTGGTCTAACAACTAGAAACATATAGGAAATACTAGGATTAGACTGATACTGATAATGATGTCTTGTTTAATGCTTACCATATGATGCCACACACATTATGTCTGCTCTCTAGCTGCAATTCATAGTTTTTCAGTCACATGACTGGCACAAAGACCTAGAGGGCAAAACATCTATAGAACTGTAGCACAGGCCTGTCAATTTTCCATCTGTTTCAAGCCGCAGAAATTTAGATCACCTCTCAAAAGAAGAAAACCAAATATATGAACAAACTGCAAGTTTTGCACATTTTTTATAGTGGTTTTGGTAACGCTTTGCAATAGTCTCATTTATTAACATTAGTTAATGCATTAACTAACATGAACTAACAATGGGCAATACATTTTCACAGCATTTATTATCCTTTGTTAAAGGATTAGTTCACTTTCAAATTAAATTTCCTGATAATTTACTCACCCCCATGTCATCCAAGATGTCCATGTCCTTCTTTCTTCAGTGGAAAAGAAATTAAGGATTTTTCTCCATATAGTGGACTTCAATGGAGCCCAAAATGGTTGAAGGTCAAAATTAGTTTCACTGAAGCTTCAAAGCGTTCTACACGATCCCAGACAAGGAATAATGGTCATATCTAGAGAAACCATCGCTCATTTTCTAAAAAAACAATTAAACATTTTATATTTTTTAACAATAAATGATCATCTTGAACTAGCTCTCTTCTTCTTCTTCTCTATTTGAATTCCAGCAGTGTAGACACTGTTAAGTGTATTACTGCCCTCCACAAGTCAAAGTTTGAACTAAATTGTTATATACTTGCACTAGCATATTGTATATAACAATTAGTTCAAACTTTGACCTGTGGAGGGCAGTAATACATTTAGCAGTGTCTACACTGCTGGAATTCAAATAGAGAAGAATTTTCATGGGCGGAAAGTATTTAGTGTCTATCTTCTATCCTGCTGTTCTCATAGCATGTTTTCTGTGTAGAGTTAAGTAAAGTCTTGACAAATGCAAAACATTGTTCATTTTTTTCATAGTCTGTTTTAAAAAGCTCTTTCCAATGAATGTGTTGTAAATGGGAATAACTGTGTATAGTGTCCCTAGGAAACGTAAATCCTTAAGATAAGTACAGTGGGAGATCCTCATGTTTTCAGAGGCGATTACCCAATATTATGTAACTGCTGTGGCTTTTTGGGAGGGGTACTGAAGGTTAAGAAGAGGAAATGACCCTGAATGATATATGACACATCTTGTACACAAGTATGCATCTTGCCTATATTTTACTAGTATAGAATTGACCAGGATTATGTCTGTGAGTTTAAAGACTGAGTTCTGTAGGCCTACATTTGTTTTAAACCAGTTTGGACTGTTTTGTTTTATTTTAATTTATTTATTTTATTGTCAAGAAGACATCACCAAAACTACGTCATTGGAAAGATAGTGCTAATGTATTTGCCATGGTTTAATCAAGTGTAATGTCTGTTACAACTCGGTTGGTCATTTCCAGTTAGTAACTGCAACTCCATGGGCGTTCCGGTATCAGCGCCGCAGGGTGTCTTTCCACACCCTTCCCCCGCCCTCCCAAATACACACCCACATACTGCCACACATAATTGACAGTGTGTTTAACCGCAGCTGATGAATGCCCTTGATTTCCCGTGTGTCCGAGACACAGCAGGAAATCAAGGTTGTGTGTGAGGCTGACTCGAATATAACCGCCATTCATCACAACCAGGAGGATGTGAAGGGAGGATGACCCAACCTGTACCAACAGCCACATCACTCACACTTTACCTAGGCAAAATTAATAAATTACAGTGAAAGATGTCGCACTCCTAAATTCTTTATAGGAGCATTGCTTCTAATTGAGTTCTTTCTGTTAGCTTCAAAATCTCACCAAATCAGTGTGCTCTATTAGCAGTGCTAGCTAATAGAGTAATGCTTTATTGTCTTGTATTGCATATCTCATCCAGTTATTTTCACTAATGGGTCCGGCTTCAAAGTGATGGATTACCGTCGATCTCAGACTTGTATTTCTTATCATAAAATCCCATCCTTTTCAGATTGCTATTTTTCTAGAGGTTTGGAAAATCTAATAAACAGGCTCCTGTTCATGTTTATATACTGCACTCGTTCAGTTTCTGTAATGTCGATGCCTAAAATCTGTTATAAACATTCAGATATGAGTTGAATGAAATGTTCCCACAGCATACTGAAGTTTACAGAAAGCTCTGGCTCAGAAGGTTTCTGCAGGCCTATACAGAAGATCTCTGACAAAAGGGATCTTATACACAATAGGGGAAAAAACTCTAGCAAACTTAACAAGGCAAAGTTAACTATTTTCATTTGAATAATGCTCAATCTAAACTTTGTTTTTTTTTTTATATATATTTATTTATTTCTACCTTTTTTTGTTGCACAGAAGTTGCACAGAAAGTGAAGTGAGTGCAGCTCCTGTGGCTTGGGTGGCAGAATAATTTTCTTTTAAAAATATTCTTTATTCATGTGTTATTTGTTTATGTGGATAAATTATTAAAAATTTGCTGGATTTTTGCAAAGGTTCTAGTTTGCAGTTAATGATTCCCCTCCATTCTCTCCCGATGGGTATAGTTCGTAATTTTCTTGAATATAAAAGCTGCATTATTCATGTGTATCGGCAGACCACATCTATTAATTATGTCTTTCTTTTTAGGTGCTTACATTTTTACAATATGTTTTTTCCTGCTTAAAAGAGGACCGATAACTACATCGGAAGTAACAGAGTGGCCCTACAGTAAGGTTAAATATCACTTTAAAAGTTTCAATAGTTCATTGGAACATTAGTTTTAAAAAATAAAGGCACAAAAGCAAAGAACAGAGAAGAAAAGAGAGAAAAAGAACAGAGAGATAGAAGGATATATAGAAGTTGGGAAACAGAGATGTAAATGCCCCTGTTTAGTAATTTATAGATGTGGGAATTGAGTGAGACTCTCTACAGAGTCATAAACTATTGATGTGTCTAATCTTTTAGATCCTGCCAACATAATAATCATGATCTGGATGACAGTGAGAGGCAGAGCCACACCCACTTCCCTTTACCCCCACAACACACACACACACACACACACACACACACACACACAAACAAACACACACGCTCCTCCATCAATGCTGTTGTGCCTCTGACTTTCTGTTAAAACACAGGCTTTGCTCTGTTAAAAGCCAAGCTTTGAAAACACTACACATTTCTAGTAAAATCAATAAACACTTCACTCCACGTTAGCTGCACAAATGTCCTGTGGCATTAACCATTTGCAGTGTTTTTTTCGTTAAAACTAACAGTCGCACTGGAGTTTGAGGCATGCTCTAATGATTTACTTTTGCACGATGGCTTTTAAATAAAGTTAGCTCAGCCAAAGTATGTATCATGATTGCCCATAGGAAAGAAAAACACAAATGAGACCTCCTTAATATCTCACTGGTTCTCCTGGGCAGCAGTGTTAATTCTCATGCTTTTTAATGAGAAAAAGACCAGTTCTAGTTCTAGTTTCAAAAGATATCTGAATAAAGTGTGTGATTACAGTATGAACTATTTTTTTAAATATTTTTTTTATAAAATTAACTGCACTTTAATTTTATTTTAGTAGAAACATCTGAAAAATAGTTGATGCAGTACCTAAATAAAACAATGGAGAAGCTATCAGAAAGTAACCTTCCTTTGGGTGTGAAAAATGTTTTTGTCAATAAGGAGGATGAGAGAAATTGATTATTTTGTAAGAGAAAAACAATATAGACTTCAACTGCATTAATGCTTTTTCTCACAGTATATTCCCTCCTGATTGAAGTGACTGTCTGGTCGAGTGTTTCAAAAGCCTGCTAAAGTGTGTGATTGGTTTTAATCCAAGTTTTTCTCTTGTAGTCACAATCAGAATGAAGCACTATTGTCAACCATTATGTCAGAGATTTGGCTTTCATAATATTTGAGAATATCTATAATAAAGAGTGCCATGAATTATAGAGTTGTTTACATCTCGTAGCTGGAAGGTCCCCTGTGGGTTCAGTAAAGAGAGCATCACTGCAAAACAAATGAAATGCTTGGTCTTTAACATTTGACATCAGCCATTAATTATTGACCAACATTTATATGCACTATTGTTACAGTGCCTACAATCACATGAGCACACGCTACCTTGGAGAAACACAGCTGAATTGGTGTTGTTCGTTGTCCGTGTGTCTTTGCTGTGGGCCTCTTTGGCATGTTCAGTCTTGTCCATGAGGCAGAGGGACGAAGGTCATTCATGTTTCTGACAGAGTTTGATCAGTTTGGAGTCTGAGTCACACATAGATGGTAGTTTTAACTGGAGGCTATGAGTTTCTCAGAATGGGCATGTTTTTGTCCTGCCTTTGCATCCATCCATCTGGCCATCCGTCCGTCCATCCATCCATTCATCCATCCATCTGTCTATCTTAAAATTATGTATATTATTATTTTCATTGTCTTATTCAGACTAAAATGCATTAACTTTTTAACTTTTAGCAAAGCACTTCATTTTAAAGTTGTTCAGCTTTTTCAGATCAAGTGGATCAGTCCTCAACAGCCTGGATTATCTGAATCAAATCTTTCTTGTTTTTCTTTTCCTAAAACGTTAGTGTATTTTTTTCCTCATATATTCATCCACAGTATGTTTATATGGTTAGTTCACCCAAAAATGAAAATTATGTCATTAATTACTCCCCGTAAGACCTTCGTTCATCTTCGGAACACAAATTAAGATATTTTTGATAAAATCCGATGGCTCAGTGAGGCCTGCATTGGCAGCAAGACAATTAACACTTTAACACAATGCCCAGAAAGGTACTAAAGACATATTTAAAACAGTTTATGTGAGTACAGTGGTTTAACATTAATGTTATGAAGTGATGAGAACACAATATTTTTGTGTGCCAAAAAAAGCGATTTCAAAACACTGCTTCATGAAGCTTCGAAGGTTTACGAATCTTTTGTTTCAAATCAGTGGTTCGGAGAGCGCATCAAACTGCCAAAGTCGCGTGATTTCAGTAAACGGGGCTCAGTTACGTAACAAGTGTTTCGAAATAACAATGGATCACCACCGGGGGGCGTGACATTGGCAGTTTGATACACGCACCGAACCACTGATTCGAAACAAAAGATTCATAAAGCTTCGAAGCTTCATGAAGCAGTGTTTTGAAATCGTCCATCACTAGATATTGTTGAATAAAGTCGCTATTTGGTTTGGCGCACAAAAAGTATTGTCGTCGCTTCATAACATTAAGGTTGAATGTCACATGAACTGTTTTATATTTGGCTTTATATTTGGAAATTAATTTGCATCACCCATCTCATCTGTTTTTAACTGTGTTAAATATGAAAATAAAGTCTATAGTATGCTTTTCACAACTTAAGTATTTTATAATTAGCTGTAGATACCTAAATATATGAAGTATTAAAATCAAGCATCATGACCTGAATTATTAACTGTTAGTTTTGTAAATACAGTAGCTGTTTTATATTTGATGTATGAGAGCAATATGAAACCCTCCCAAGGTCTCTTTTTTCCCCTGTCTTTCTTTGTCTGTTTTTCATCTCTCTGAAACATAATGGAAACTCTTTTCTACACAGTGATTATATGATTTGCTCTGCTAAGGCCTGTGTGTTATTGTCTATTAATGGACAGACAAATTATATAAATGCATCTCAGAAATAATGGTGCACAATGGCTGATGCATGTAATAGCCATCAGTGTAGACCCAGTGGCTCGTCGTGAGGGAGCAATACAATGTTCCCCAGCTTGAACAACGGCGGACGACTACCTCTGAACCCACATTACTGCTGATAAAGATAGGGGGATAGAGACAAGACAGGGAGGGGATGAGGGATGCGCTTACACGCAAGGTCTCAGACCTTTGTCATATCTATATTTCATTTAGCCTTTGTTTGCAAAATGCCAAATGAAATATGCATAGTCTGCTTGAGGTCTTAAAGTTTAATGGTGGACTTGGGGGTGGAGACTTCAAGCAGGATTATAAGAGGGCAAATCAAATGTGGGCAAATATGAGTGATAGACCTGCATTTTATGATACAGGAAGACTAAACAGAGAGGGACAGGATATCCTGTAGCCTATAATGAATTGTGAGAGTGGGCTAGTTAAAGGGATGGTTCCCTTAAAAATGATAATTCTGTCATCATTATTCACCCTCATGTCATTCCAAACCTGTATTGCTTTGATTCTTCGTGGAGCACAAAATAAGATGTTTTGAAAAACTGTTTTTGTCCATACAATGAAAGTCAGTGGGGTTCAAAATTTTCACTGCATGAAAAAAAAAAAGCATTCTTCAAATATGTGTTCCACAGAAGATTTTACAGTTGTACAGGTTTGGATTGACGTGAAGGTGGGTAAATGTTGACAGGATTCGGGGAACTATCTTTTAAATGACTTATAAAGGATGATTTATGGAGAAATCATCTTGCATTGTCCTGGATTTGGTCATTTTCATTTTAAATTTGTATAATTTAATGAATAGCTTTTCATTAAACTCACAAACCCTGACATAATGTAATATTTAATGCATTTTAGGTTGTTGACAATATATTTTATTTCTCTTTGTATTTTTTATATCAGTATGGTACAAGATTATCCTATTCAAATCAATGTGATAAAATTAGGTCAAAAGTAATCTCAAAGTAATCAAAAATAGTCTGATTATATTACCTATGTAATGTAATGGATTACGTTACTACAATTTTTGTAATTTAATTTTGGAATCAGTAAACGACTACAATTTGTTAGTACCCAGCACTGATTATAGAAGAATTATGAACAAATGAGGCATACGGTGAGGTATAGTCATTTATGTAGGTATTAATCACACTGGGCATATAAGGTTCTAGTTGTTATACTTCATCCTCCATACAAATTTTACAACACAGTGTAATTTTTGCTCTAGGCTTTGCATGCATGACCAAGCATGCCTGCTGTAAAAGAGAGTGGATGCTCGTAGCTCATTGTAATCTATAATTAAACCTGGCGCTAACAGCTAAGCTCTAAACCTACACACAGATCCGCTAACGGCTAGCTACCCTGGCAACTGCGTTACCGTAGGAGTTGCATGATGGGACCTGACAGCACTGCCTGGGGGTTCCCCTGAGAGGGTGGAGCCTAACAAGGTGGCAGCAAGGAGGGGCAGGGCCTTTGAAACGAGCAGCCAGACTTCTTGTTAAAGAATGCAACTGTATAAGGAATTTTTGAGTTGATCACAAGCAGCAGAATTTAAACGCACATGTGCATATGGAATAATAATAATAATAATATAAAAAAAATAATAATTTGCACAAAGTCATGTGAAAATGGTATGTGTGAAATTGCTTAATTATCATCACTGATGTGTGCACTCAGATGGAATGGAAATAATTAAATTAAATAATCAACATACAGACAGATTATTACAGGAGAATATTGTCTCACAGACACATGCAGCGTGCAGTCCACGTGTGTTAATGTGCTTTGACAGGTCATGGAGGGCTTTTTTTCCCTTCAGCTGTTTCTCTCTAACATTTGCATTTGAGTCATGGTTTCGGCACTGTGCCAAACATATTCAGACGCTCCTTTAACAATGTGGTCAGCACCAGGTTACAAAAGGCATGGAATCATGAGACATTAGGTGATTTTTTGTGAATATCTCAGAATATGTAAAATATATTAAATGTTCAATGTTTTATATATATATATATATATATATATATATATATATATATATATATATATATATATATATATGTGTGTGTGTGTGTGTGTGTCTGTATATGTATAGAGTATATGTGGACACCTTTGAATATAGCTGATGGATGTTGGACCTTGTCATTTCTTAGTTATGCTGCAGTAAGAGGGTGAAAGGTCACTTAGGGTTTTTCCATTAGTGAGAAAAAACAGTGTCTGATAGCCATGAATAAAATATCGTAAAGTATGCCAGACTGTAGCTTTTACCATCTCAACCCATGAGAGACGAGAAAGAGTGAGAGAGCAAGTGAGAAAGCGAGAGTTGAAGGCAAGAGAGGAATGGTGGATAATACATGAAAATCAAATTTTGAAGTCCTTCAATTACATTTTTTTGCTCATCACATATTTTTCACAATAAAGAACATTTGTAAATTGTGATCATTTGATTTTCTATTTGATTTTTTTTATTTCCTAACCCCTTTACATAAACCAAAATCAATAATCCAAGCTAAGAGCCTTATAAAAAACCTTATAATAAATAATGAAACCATTTTGCATTTTTATATTTGTATTAAGACATTGTTTAGAATGATTATAAAGATGTTTTTTCATGTGGAAACGTTTGTCTGGTCCCAACATTTGAAATGATTTCAGGTTTTACCTTAGAATTTGGTCTCCATAACGTATGCAAAACCTGACCTCACAGACACGCTTAAAGTGATATGCAGTTTTATCCTTTGCATAAATTAATATTTCAGTGTTATAGTTAGAAACTAGCTGACGTTGCTAGGCAGATTGGGCCACCAGATTTCACCTACACTTACTGAATATTAGCTGTGAATATGAGCGCTATTGTACACTCGCTGTCCACAGATTATTTTGTCGGTGAAGAGAATACATGTTGCATGCGCTAACTGCACTGACTGAGTTTACAGACTGATATTAGGTGTGACAAGCATTGATGGACAGAGCGTGATGACAATAATGGATGGAGCTATCCGAGCTACAGTGATGATGGATTTAAACAAAATAGTCAGTTAGCTATTAATGCTAAGTGAGAATGGGTTTACCCACCTCATACATGCCAGCTCTTTTACAAGTACTTAGCCTACATGTTTTGTTTTCCCAGCCCACATTTGACCTTTTTTGACCACAACTGAAATCAAATACAGAGAGAAGTTTGTGTACATTTCTGCTGGGCTGTCAAGTTTAGTGTGAGTGTTGAGTGAGTTTAAGAGATACACGAGCATAGCGTAAACGCTCGTATGCATCTCACCTGGGGCATCAGAGGAGGGTGTGTGCTCGCAAAACTGCACAGAAACCGTCAACAAATCTGGCATGCATATTTGCCAGCAGAGCAAATTTCAATGGCTGTTTTCTAAGCTGCTAATGATTAAGACCCCAGGATGCCGCACCCTAATGTAAATATCACATGGCATTTTAATGACATTTTGGCAAATCAGACAGTTCAAGCAGTTTGCATGAAGGCTCGTCAGATATTTTACTCTTTTGCGTGGTAGTGTTTGCGAGCACCGTTAGCAGCAGAGTTTTGACTGTGCTGGTCAATGTGCACAATTCTGTGACTTCATGCCCTGAAGACTGAGTCTAGACACGAGCCAGCCAAGCTGCCCTGATGACCTACATCCCACTATTACAGCCATCATTCCATTCACACACACAGAGAGAGGGTGGGTGGGGGGGATAGGGAACATGTAGGAGAGTGGAGGGAGAAAGGACAGAGTAAGGTGGGTAGGAAAAAGAGAAAAGTGGAGAGGAGCATAACAAAGATGTGGAATAAAAAAGAGAAACCAAACAGAGATGTAGAGTTTGTCGACAGATAAGGAGGTGATATGGGTGGTTTAGGGTAGTTTTAGCCAGAAAAGTTATATGTAATAACAATTAAAGGACTGAATAAATTAATAAAACTCAACCTCATATCTTTAACAACCTGCCACTGTAAAACCCAACGAGTTAAGGTAACTCAACCCATTTAAGTTTAAAATCTAATATGAGTACGAATACTGTGAACTCACTCTGTACACTCCGCCGTTTACGTCCAGAGCTTCCAGGCTCTACGTCAGAACGCCGGCTCATTATTGACTGGCTCCTGCGTCAGCAGCACATGATGCGTTGTGCTGCTCATGTGTACAGCGTTGGCCAATACTGAGTCGCCGTTACAACGTACCTGAAAGCGCTGGACGTAAACAGCGTAGCAGAAGGACAGGGGATAGAAGATATTGTTGAATAAAGTTGTTATTTTTGTTTTGTTTTTGCGCACAAAAGTATTCTCGTCACTTCACAACATTAAGGTCCAACCACAGGTTCTATTCTTCACCACAGTGGTAAACCCCTAAAACTCAGACATATTAGAAACTCTTGTAAATTCCAACATAACATTAAACAGTAACAGATTAAGTAACAGATGTAAATTTTAACATTTACTCAAATGTTGGAAGCAAAGCATGCTGGGAATTAGAAACCTGCTGTGACCCATCCATTTGAGTTCTGCTTAATGTGATCAGTTATTGAGTTCACAAAACTTTTTTTCTAATACTTTAAGTAATATTTGAATAAAATGAACTTGTTTAAATTTGTAAATTTGACTGTTTTACATTGTATGGCTTTCTTTTTTTTCTTTTTTTTAAATTTTATAATACAAAAAGAGAAGCTGCTCTTTTCCATACAATGAAAGTGAATGGGGACTACGGCTGTCCTAAGCTGTTCCCCACATAAAGATGACTTGGAATATAGTGCACAAGTTTAGACTACTTTTATGGTGGATTTATGGGGCTTTTTTGTCCTTTTTGAAGCTTTGAAGCTTTTGTCCTTTTTGAAGCTTGTCTCCATCCACTATCATTGTATGAAAGAGAGAGCAGGATGAACATCCTGCAAAGTAACTCATGACAGAATTTTTCATAATTTACTCATGGTTGTTTGGGTGAACTGTTCTTTTAAGAATCAAGCATCTAGACAGAAGGAATTGCAAATAATATGAAAAATGACACAATAGCAAACACAACAGACTTACTCTTGTTTAGAGGAAGCAAAAATATGTGTGTGTGGGGGGTGTGGGGGGGTGCGCTTCAAGTCACATAACCTATTAAGTTTAAACATATACTGTAGACTTAAGAGCACATATTTCACCCATGTTTTTCAGATGAGGATAAAGGATGCAGACTAAGACTGTCAAAGAAATTTCACTTTTCTGCATTCAGTTTCTCTATGTATTGAATGAGTCAGTTGGAGTGTGCTAATGTGTATTTGTCTGTGTCTGTGCATGTTTGCGTGTACGAGTGTGTGCGTGTGTAAAAAGATGTTTTTGAGCTCAGACAGCATATAAAATCAGACAAAAGTGTGTGCGGATTTGAGGCATACGTTAAAGCAGACATAATACCACAGAAATAAAGGCTTACATCCCCTACATATGGAGCTGTGTATCCCCCAACCCCCCCACACCCACAACCCATTTCCTCCTCCCACAAATACAAATGATCAAATAGCTACCGCAAGAGACATTGCAAGATTATGAGTGTTTGCACTCGAAAAATAATTTCGTATGATGTCGCAAATTTGTTTACTTCAGTTATCACGCCATTTGTCATGTTTGCAATATCAAAAATGTCAAATTTGCTGTTGTTGTTCAAGTGAATCAGCTATATATAATAAACGTGTGTATAGTTTGTTTCAATAAGAAAGCTGAGATATTTTCTCCATCCCTTTATTATCGCTCTACTTCCCCCTCCTCTCCCATATACACACATACATACACACACAGTTGTTAGAGTTGTTGCTACTACTTAATCCTCAAGATTAGCAATTGTTCCTCATCTGAAACAAAGGCAAACTGAGATGAAAAATTATATGCCTGGCAGTCAGCCTTACAGAGAGGAAGGAGGAAGGTAAAGACAGAAATACGTACATAAATGAATACACTACCGTTAAAAAATTTGGTGTTGGTAAGATTTTGTAATGTTTTTGAAAGAAGTCTCCTATGCTCAGCAAGGCTGCATTTATTTAATCAAAAAAATATAGTAAAAAGCAATATTGTGAAATATTATTACAAATTTGGTATATTTAAAAATGCAATTTATTACTGTGTTGGAAAAACTGAATTTTCAGCAGCACAGTATTCCAGTCTTCAGTGTCACATGACCTTAAAAATGAAAGGTTAGTTCACCCAAAAATGAAAATTCTGTAATTTATTACTCACCCTCATGTCGTTCCACACCCGTAAGACCTTCATTCATCTTCGGAACACAAATTAAGATATTTTTCATAAAATCCAATGGCTCAGTGAGGCCTGCATTACCAGCAAGACAATTAACACTTTCAATACCCAGAAAGCTACTAAAGACATATTTAAAACAGTTCATGTGACGAATCTTTTGTTTCGAATCAGTTGTTTGAAGTGTGTATCAAACTGCCAAAGTCATTCCCCCTGTGGTGAACCATTGAAATTTTGAAAAACTTATCACGTAACGAAGCCTCGTTCACTGAAATCACATGACTTTGGCAGTTTGATTCGAAACAAAAGATTCGTAAAGCTTCGAAGCGCCATGAAGTGGTTTTTGAAATCGCCCATCACTAGATATTGTTGAATAAAGTCGTTATTTTGTTTTTTTGAAGCACAAAAAGCATTTTCTCATCGCTTCATAACATTAAGGTTGAACCACTGTAGTCACATGAACTGTTTTAAATACATCTTTAGTAGCTTTCTGGGCATTGAAAGTGTTAATTGTCTTGCTGGCAATGGAGGCCTCACTAAGCCATTGGATTTTTATGAAAAATACTTAATTTGTATTCCGAAGATGAACGAAGGTCTTACGGGTGTGGAACGACATGAGGGTGAGTAATTAATGATGGAATTTTCATTTTTGGGTGAACTAACCCTTTAAAGAAATTGTTCTAATATGCTGATTTAGTGCTCAACAATTTATGTTATAGATGTAATAGATGAAATATATTTTTTTTTTTTTGTCACTTTTGATCCAATTAATGCGTCCATATTGTATAAAAGTATTAAACACAGTAGTGTATAGTGACTCCAAAAAAGTTTTTGGACACATTTAAAAATCGGCTAGAACACCTGTGTTAACACAAAATGACTTCATACATCCACCGAAGTCACAGCTGGTTATTGCAAAAATGGCTCAAAAAAGTGAAGTTATTTCTGCGAAAAGCTCTAGCATCATTTGTTTGCAGAGGCCACTTGATTTGATATTCAGCATTTAATTCAATGACATTCAGACATTTTAAGTCTGGATTAAGTGTCCAAATATAACCCCTGCAATTGCTCTGTAAACCAGTTGCATTTATCAGAAACAGTGCGGAGGACAGGCTTCTCCCAAGAAAAGGAAAAGAAAAAAAAAACAAATCAATCTGTCTATTATATGTGTGTTTTGTCTGCATGTTTACATGCTTGTGTTTTTAGCATCATCTAATTGTGTATAAAAGATCATTATCACCCAGCAGATTATAATATTCCTACAGCCATCATACGTTAAACTGCTTATATACATAATCTTGCATGTGTGCAGTAAGAATTGCTGCCTGTTGTGAGATGTTGGTATGGTCGAGTGCCCTCTAATCCCTCTCCTAGACTCAGGATTAAGCCAGCCAGGGCCGAGAGGGAGGGAGGAGTTAAAAACAGAAGGTCTCATCACCCCCCGTCATTGTCATTAGAAACACACACATGGCACACACCAGTCCCCTTCAAACTCCCAAGCCTACACTTCCACACTACAGTTCGAGTGAAGATTAAATTGCAGTTGCTGACTGGGCAGACACTAAGAGGATATAACAAGACCCCAGCCCACATGATTTCTGATGGGGTTCAAGGATGATGCCAATAGCCAGAGGGCAAAGGTCATGAGCACTGTTTGGAGATGATATTGTTTCTTCAGTCACAGTTTTCAAAGAGTGTGACAGTTGTGCTATGGTTGCATCACTAACATATTCCTCGCTTTTATGGTATCTATATCAAGGATGAAAAAAGCAAGACAACATCATCCTCTTCCTATGGCTCTCTGAGACTCAGACTCCCTTGAGAAGCCCCATAATCCCCCAGCGGTCCAAGCTGTCAGCGGCACTCGGATGTTTGCTACAGTAAATATGTCTCTGTTTGTGCGTTTATGAGTCTGGTGCCCCCCACATCCCTACAAGCATCCTGACACTACTGTAATTTCTCCTCAGCACTGGCAACAAGTTCCCCTTTGTTTCACGTTTGGCTCGTGAGACAAGCTGTCTGTAAGCCTTTCTATACTCTCCCAGCCGAACAATAGGGAAGCTATGCAGCCTCTCTTTTGTCTCTGTCTGTGCTCTTGTATTGTAATGCTACTTTATTTGTCCGCATAGCCTAACTCTCAGCTTGCACAGGCAAGATGCCCATCAATTCATTAACTTAATCTGTTTTTCATGAGCGAGAGAAGGAAGGCGGGAGGGAAGGAGTGCTGGAATCTGTAACGGTGTTGTGTTTTGTTTAAAATCATGCCAGGAGATTTGGATTGGTCATCGGCCAAACGTAGCCAGGAACATGTTGAATTTAACGGTGACAATCTGTGGAACTAACAAATGGGAGATAAATGGCAGACATCAAAGTGAAGAATGGGATGTTAAAACGCAGGGAGACTCTTTGAAAATGTGCACACGACAGCAAGTTGCTCATCAGAGAAGAGAGAGAAACTTAGTCTCACTCCAGACAGCCAGTAGTGTGTGTGTGTGTGTGTGTGTGTATTGCGTGTTCGTGTATATTGCATCAGTGGATCGAGTGAATAATTCAGCTACTGCAGGCGTATGTTCCATTACCTCAACCCCACTGACTCCAGTCTTCAGCCCCTGAGGTGACTGTACTGCAGCCATTAGCCTCTCCTCATCAGACACTTCCTCTTAAGGGTGTAGAGAGGTGAAGGTCTTCCCCATTAGATCAATCCCTTTAGATTCATAAATTCGAAAGGCCAATTTGTGATAATGGTCCCTTAAAAATGATTGCGCAAATCAAGTATGTAGGTGTGAATTATTAACAGCGAGTTATGTTCGTGGATGAATAAGGAGTGTTAAATTAAGAGTGTATATCTGTGGTAGACTAAGAAGTTCTGAGAAGTGTCGATTTGTTTGAACTTGGCTTATGTAGGACACTGAGGTCAGGCTTTGACACAGAATCTGGTCGCTTCGGGTGACTCTAACTGCAACAAATGAGGATTTGAATTGGAATGGGATTTTAAACCTACAACTAAATTGCGCTCCGCGTCGGAGTCCTTATCACCCTGTCGAGGTTTATTTTGAGATAATGACTGGCTGACTGTACATTATGCCATTAAGCAAATAATAAAAACATAGACATGAAATACTGATTTGAGTTGAAATTATTTAATAATCTTACCTGTATTGTCTATTATCTTAAAGCTTCTGCTACTATATATATATATATATATATATATATATATATATATATATATATATATATACAAAACAATCTGCAAAAAACAACAGGGCAAGAATAATATTACTGTAATATTAAAGGTGCCCTAGAACGTTCTTTCACAAGATGTAATATAAGTCTAAGGTGTCCCCTGAATGTGCCTGTGAAGTTTCAGCTCAAAATACCCCATAGATTTTTTTTAATTAATTTTTTTAACTGCCTATTTTGGGGCATCATTAACTATGCACCGATTCAGGCTGTGGCCCCTTTAAATCTTGCGCTCCCTGCCCCCCAAGCTCTCGACTATATAACACAACAAAGTTCACACAACTAATATAACCCTCAAATGGATCTTTACAAGATGTTTGTCATGCATGCTGCATGCATGCTTCGGATCATGTAAGTATAGTATTTATTTGGATGTTTACATTTGATTCTGAATGAGTTTGATAGTGCTCTGTGGCTAAAGCTAACATTACACACTGTTGGAGAGATTTAAAAAGAATGAAGATGTGTTTATGCATTATACAGACTGCAAGTGTTTAAAAATGAAAATAGCGACGGCTCTTGTCTCCGTGAATACAGTAAGAAACGATGGTAACCTTAAAGGTGCTCTAAGCGATGTCACATGTTTTTAAGCCAAAACATTTTTTGTCATATACAGCAAACATCTCCTCTGACCCATGGACACACTGTAAAAAAAACGCGGTCTCTGTAGTCGCCACAAGCTCCAAAAAAGGCAACAAAAACTACCTGGTGCAGCCCGGACCACGAAACATAATAAACATGCTGCAGCCAATAACCGACAAGAATGATTTTAAATGCACGTTCATGACTGTTTCAGGAAGCACAGAGAGGAGGGGGAGGAGGAGGAAGAGGAGGAAGGGTCTAGCTAGCCTCTGTTTTGTTTGACAACACTTTGAACGTCAACAGGAAGTTACTCCAGCCAGGATCACTTAGAGCACCTTTAACCACATTTAACAGTACATTAGCAACATGCTAACGAAACATTTAGAAAGACAATTTACAAATATTACTAAAAATATCAAGGAATCATGGATCATGTCAGATATTATTGCTCCATCTGCCATTTTTCACTATTGTCCTTGCTTGCTTACCTAGTCTGATGATTCGGCTGTGCAGCTCCAGACGTTAATACTGGCTTGTCTAATGCCTTGAACATGGGCTGGCATATGCAAATATTGGGGGCGTACATATTAATGACCCTGACTGTTACAGACTGTAACATATGGTGTTATGTTGAGATTCACCTATTTTCCAGAGGTCTTTTAAACAAATGAGATTTACACAAGAAGGAGGAAGCAATGGAGTCTCAATGTATGTCTTTTCCATGTACTGAACTCTTGTTATTCAACTATGCCAAGGTAAATTCAATTTTTGATTCCAGGGCACCTTTAATACTGAAGTCTTCCAAACTCATTTTGAATACAATCAATAACTGAGATGCAGTATTGTGCCAGTCGCGTTCATATGAAACAAGACGAGAATTTTGAAAGTTGTGCCACTACTATCTGAATAAGTGGTCTGATACACTGAGTTTACATGGATGATGGCAGATCCCTAGACAGCACAATTGACTTATCAGAATCAAGTATTCCAGAGAGCCACGTAATCAGGTAAGTACATTTCTGAGCTACATTTTAAATCACCTTCATTCATGCAGCATTGTCTTGGCCAGTTAATGCCAGAAGATGTTCAGACATTTATCACTGTAAGAATTACTCGGATCAGACATAACATTATGACCACCTTCCTAATATTGTGTTGGTCCCACTTTTGCTGCCAAAACAGCCCTGACCCTTCGAGGCATGGACTCCACTAGACCCCTGAAGGTGTGCTGTGGTATCTGGCACCAAGATGTTAGCAACAGATCATTTAAGTCCTGTAAGTTGTGAGGTGGGACCTCCATGGATCGGACTTGTTTGTTTAGCACATCCCACAGATGCTTGATTAGATTGAGATCTAGGGAATTTGGAGGCCAAGTTAACACCTCAAACTCGTCGTTGTGCTCCTCAAGCCATTCCTGAACATTACCCAAAGCATCACACTGCCTCTGCCGGCTTGCCTTCTTCCTATAGTGCATCCTGGTGCCATGTGTTCCCCAGGTAAGTGACACACATGTACCCGGCCATCCACGTGATTTAAAAGAAAACGTGATTCATCAGACTAGGCCACCTTCTTCCATTGCTCCGTGGTCCAGTTCTAATGCTCACGTGCCCACCGCTTTTGGTGGTGGACAGGGGTCAGCATGGGCACCCTGACTGGTCTGCGGCTATGCAGCTCCATACGCAACAAACTGCAATGCACTGTGAATTCTGAAACTTTTCTGTCAGAACCAGCATTAACTTCTTGAACAATTTGAGCTACAGTAGCTCATCTGTTGGATCGGACCACACAGGCCAGCCTTCGTTCCCCATGTGCATCAATGAGCCTTGGCCACCCATGACCCTGTTGCCGGTTCACCACTGTTCCTTCCTTGGACCACTTTTGATAGATACTGACCACTGCAGACCAGGAACACCCCCCAAGAGCTGCAGTTTTGGAGGTGCTCTGACCGAGTCGTCTAGCCATCAAAATGTTCACTTGCTGCCTAATATATCCCACCCACTATCAGGTGCCGTGATGAAGAGATAATCTGTGTTATTCACTTCACCTGTCAGTGGTCATAATGTTATACCTGATCAGTGGCCGTTTCTCAAAACCAAGTTCGCAAACTTCGGACTCGCGTCCTTGGTAGTTAGGACTTGGCAAGTTCAACTCAGGAGAACGGACTCCTGTGGACGGGAGAACACAAGTCCGGTGATTCTGCAAATGGAACAGCAGCATTCTTGATAACGTCACTCAGCTCGCTCTGGCTTCTCCGGTTATCTCTTTATGTATATTTTAGCCAACAATAAAACGAAATTTGTTATAAAACACCACTCTGCCTCTTTTCGTTTTATTTAAAAAACAAACAAAAACATATTAATAGTCTCAGGCAACGAGTGATTGATTATCTGCAATGTGCATATATTTATAACAAAACGAAATATTAAACAACCCTGCCTTTTTTCGTATATATTTCAAAAATATTAAATGTAATACTATTTGTGCATACTCTGATTATCTTCAATGTAATAAAATGAAATAGGCTATAACATAAACAAAACCATGTCTCTATTTGTTTTATGTCAGTTTTAATGATCAATAATAGCCATTATAAAAGGTAAGAATATACAATAAGAAATAAAGCAAATAATTCAGCCAAGCGTACAAAATCAGCGCTTTAGTAGGATACAAAAGTTAAATAGCCTTATATAAAGTTATGAAACGTCACGTTGCCCTCAGCCAAAACGGAGCCAGTGGCAAACGTCAGAAGGACTAGCCGAGGTAAGGCTGCTCTCGGCTGGGCACATGAGCGCTGAGCGTCCGGTGATCGCCTGGATCTCACAACTCCGACAACGTCAGATCAAATTGTCAAAAAGGCGCAATCTTTATCAATAAACCACAAATTTGAGCTTTAAACCAGCACATTCTCGCCTGAAAAACTCTTAAAACTACATATCATGACATAAAAACAGTAATATGTTTAAATTATGTGGGGTTTCTCCTTTACTATTGACGCTTGCTGGTTAGTGCGAGATGCATTCTGGGATACCTGGGTGTCTCAAGTCTGCACAAGTCACCTCTCGATGCATCCTCGATATAAGGGGCAGATCAAGAACACATCCGGGGATTTGAACTGAACTTGGCTAGATGCGAACTTTGAATTGGAACAGTACTTGGACAGCGACTGATGACGTTTCACAAGTCCATGAGAGCACAAGTACAGAGAAGTACGCATATTGAGAAACGGCCACTGTATATTGTTTAGTAGCTAGTCTTTATGTTGTGTTAGTATATGGTGATTTGAGATGTGTTTTCAAAGCCAAGAGTTTTAAAAGCAGTGTTTTTGTACAAAAGTCTCTCTCAACATATACGACATCAACACTTATTAGGCTCTGAAAACTAAATCAGCAGGAGAAATTATTTTTAGAGTTTGCCTAAGGGCATATGAGGATATTCTAATGTGTCATACAAAAAACCTACACACTCAATGTAACATTAGATTCAATATCTTAATAGCTTTGTTAGAAGAGAGTGAAAGAGAAAAAATACGGATTAAGAAAAAAATCCAATTAAAATCAACTGATTGGCAGTCTTCTGTACTATGTTGATGGGAAGGCAGTTATATTTTGCACGATTGGTCTTATTAAGAGCTTTGATGAGAAATCTGCTTATTACTTGCTGATACAGATGAGATCGGCTTCAACTTTATTAGCCTTGCAATAAAACTATAATACAGTCCCTTTGGCTTTATTTGGGTCATTTTGACAATCAGCTGAAATGATTCCATATACTAGATCTGATCATTTATTAGTGTGCAAAACTTAGACCGTCTAATTATATCAAATTTTACCCATACTTTTGATAAGTGAGCTGTCAAGTTTTATAGTGTAATTATGTATGGAAAAAAGGTACATTATTCACTCTGTTTACTATGAGAAAATTGCAGCATTTCTATAAAAGTGTCAAAGCAGTTTAGTACGAGAACAAAACTGTGGATAAAGAAACGGTATAGATTGAATTATTACTTTGATTGTGTGTGCTTGTGTACATGTGTGCATTACAAAATGTGTGTGTGTAGGGAAGTTAGTGATCTTTTCCACTGCCATTTTTCAAGGTGACACGACTCGGCTCCTTCAGGGCTTTCTTTCCAATTCTTTTTGGGATTGAAATTATGATGAAGTAATTTTTTCCCAGAAAATTGCCTCTGTCACTTGTGGTATCTTTCTGTAAATTTCTCAAGTGTATTTTTCCCCTCTGTCTCTCGCTCTCTCTCTCTCTCTGAAAGCCAATGTCATTCTCTCTCTCTCGACTCATTACCACAGCAAGGATTTTGTCTGAGATTCAGTATGTTGACATTTCACATGTAGATTTGCAAGGGGAGACAATTACTGTGAACTCTGATCTACATACCTAAATATCATGAACAGATATAGAAAGAGATTCAAACACGAATGCACCTAACGTACTGTATGTAAATAAGTATCATGTTCTGTAGACCTATACGATTCTAAATTAATTTCTCAGTAAAACATTCTCTTTTTCAAAAACACCTGCTTGTTTCCACAGTACAATATAAAGGCATGTGTCATTTGAGAGTTAAGGGGAATCCCTTTGAGAAATAGTGCCCTAATTTTTATTTTCAATGGAAAGTTATCCAATTATATTTAAGTTAACTTCCTGATGGTCGATTCAAGGACAAAGGAGTTGCACAAATATGCTTTAACCTTAAAACCAGGGAGATCTATCAACTCATTTAATGCTTCTATCTTTAGACCTTGGTTTTGTCTTCTTTCAAAAATAATGACTAACAGTGAGGTGGCCTGACCAACAGTCCAGTTAGAGGAGAACTATGCACTTATGTGAAATAACATCACAATTTAGACATTCATGAACTATCCTGTTTGACAGCAGTATGTCATAAAAGTAGACAAATGAAATGGAATAAATAGGAGAGAATACACAATCTTTCCACAGCATGCATGAATACATAGTGCTACTCTTTCTTGAGCCTTTGAACAGTGCCAAAAATGTTTACATTTACTTTGACTGGTTTTCAGATGCCATATGGCTGCATCCGTCTTCGGATCATTAATTTATACCTAGGTCTGCTGTAAATCTGCAGCCCTGTCAAAATATAATACAGTTCATAATGTGATTGTGTGTCAGAATGACTTTTAATTCTGTTTATGATAAACATATTGAATGTTGATTTTACAAAAGACATGCACTTTAACCTATCTATTCCACTTCACAGGTCACATGTATTTCTTTTTGCAACACTCAGCCCTTTTCGTGAATAGCCAGAAAAAAGCTTTTTGTTCAACAACAGTGCTGTCACTCCAGGACAGTGCTTTACAATCTCCAATGGACTGGTCTGGTTTTATTGTCATGCTTGCTTTTTGTCATTACATCACAGTTATGAATTTGTTCATATAGGGGAAATGGAAAATAAAAAAGGGGGGAAAGAAATGTAGGTCATTGGTGATGTGCTCTGGGCAGTTAGTCTCTGCCTTTCCCTGTAGCTCAGTCTCTGTCTCCACCTCCCCCCATAAACACACAGGCAGTGGGCAATTTCACACTCTCCTAGCTTTTTGCTGTTTAAATTGATGGCTCATAGATGAACATTAAGTATACTTATTGGTTCATCAGCCAGATTTATAGAAATATGAATCCATATTATGTTTTTTTTTTAATAAAATGTATGTATATATATCAGTTTATTTATTTATTTTAGATACTGCTCTTGTCTAATTTGGCACCCGATACTTTGCACACAGATTTTTTTTTTTACTGCACATTAATCAAACATCCTACAGATCCATCTTTGCTGATCATGTGGACTTCTCAAAGAAAATATCAGTGGGTCATTATGATATTATATATATATATATATATATATATATATATATATATATATATATATATATATATATATATATATATATATATATATATAGCCTATATTCTGGTTGCATTCTGTATTCTACTATACATTTTATATACTGTATACACTTTGAGAGCCAAAGGTCCATCATTAAGATGCCAGACATAAAAAAGATTTCAAACATAGAAAAGTTATTTTGTTTTGTTTTTGTCAGGATATCAAAATTAGCCCATGTGTTTGCTCTCTCTACCAGGCAACATTTCTAAATCATAAAACACAATAAGTGTTTAACATGGACTTGCAGATCTTGAAAGTGTGTCTGAAACTTAAATACATAAAGAAACTAAAAAAAGTATGCACATGTTTTTACTCCGTTATGACCAACAGCACAATTCATCTGTGGTATTCAGACAAACTAAGCCTACTAATAGTAGCCTAATAGCTATTGCTACTACTAACAGTAAAAGCAATCCGCAAAAAGTAAAAACCAAAAAGGATAATAACATGGTAGGTACAAGAACAAGGTTTTTAATTGTTTTCTGTTTACTTCAGTCTGTGCATGAACTCAAAGCCCCGCGCCGCGCTCGCGTACGCTCAGACCGCACAGTGTCCGTATCTGCTCCATGCCTCTGAAGACGCTAGAAAGTGGGCGGAGCGAAAAGTGTCAGCCCAATCCGGGCTGCCGTAAGCCTGCTGTGCGCTCTCCCCTGCGCTCACGGAGGCAGTGAAAACCTCCGTTGGGTATATGCGCTCGCAGATGTCATGTGAAAACCCACATGCTGGCCTTACAGCACAACTGAAGAGTCCGAGCACCGCTTCACTCACCTCTGGAATGGTTTTGCACAGTAGTCTCCCACTTTGACGAGACCAAACTTCACCACCGAGGATTTTGTTTTTTTACTCTGGTTTATGTTTGTTTCTTCATGACTGACGCGCTCGGGAGCGAGTCGCCACCACTATGCGAGGTAGGAATACAACTGTTTGTGACAGCTCATTTGAATAATGAAGTCTATGGTGTCTTTAGTCTCATCCCAGAGTCCTGTCCGCACAGTTCGTCCATCCTTCTTGATTTTGTCTGTTTCATAAAGTCATACTGAAGTGAAGTGATTTATATGTGGTCTATGATACAGAACTCTGTCAGATTAATATGCGCATGGATTAAAAAAGTGTGGTCAGCTGAATGTTTATATTCATGCGAGCATAAGACATCGGAAGAGAAATAAACCGCACATCATTCCCAGTCTCGTGTTTATGGAGTGATTCCTCAGACAGTTAATCTGAGACAACTTCACTTCAACTTTCCTAAAGAGTGGAAATTTATTTATGAGCCTATAAAACATGGTACTGAAAATGCACAATTATGTATCTTACTCTGAGCCTTGGGCTTTGAGTTTATTTATGTGCGTGTGAGACATTGCTGCTTTTTTAGACTGTTGCAGGTTATCACATGTGGGAAACAGTTGCATCAAAACTTATTCGTGTTGTTTTTGTAAGTGAGGTGGGTAGTATTTAAGGCAGACGGTCAAACCACCACGGTGTGGGTAAAGTGGAGTTAGTGTCGTGCGTTCTACTGACCCATTTCCGTCAGTCAGGCGCCGCTGCGCGCTGAAAGCGTCGAAGTGCAGCGGCAATGTCTGCGCGAGACGAGTTCACACGCGTGGGGCAGCGCGCACTTTGCCCATCCCTCGCGCTCTTTTCGGACTTATTGCAGTTACACCTGAATAAATGAACGCAAAAGTGTTTGTAGACCTTTTTGTAAAGAAAAACGGCCGATATGCTTCAATAATAAAGTACAAAAAGGACAGAATGTGTCTTGTAATTTTCATTTAAATGAAGTCAGAACACTTCAATTAATGTCGTATTTTATGGTTTAAAGTGTAAACAACTAATGCTCTGCCATATTTGTTACAATACTGTAAAGATATTTTAATTCATTCAAGATTATGGATGAAAATTTTGAAACAGACATAAGCCTACCTTTTCTAAACATTTGAAGATGTATAGATTATTTACAGTCCGTAGCCAGATCTTTATCACTGCATCGATAAATATATTAAGATTATTACAAAACAAAAACAAAAAAAGAACTACAAGCCTAATTAAAATATAGATTAAAAGATTTTGCTCAGTGACAACTGACTGATTTAAATAGCAACAATTATTTGTATTGTAACCCATCTTCTGCTGTTATTTCGTTGATCGATTTTCGTTTAAAATACAAAACAAATACAGCACACAGTTCAAGCGCATGAAATTACAAGAATCAACACATCCTGGTTTCTTTCCAATATGCCGAGTCTTGACTTTTTACAAGTAGCTAAAATCTGTAAGTTTCTAGGCAGCACTTTTCCCGCTTCTTCAATGGGGAAAAACAGTTGAGTGCGCGTGCCCTGGCTGGGAAACACCAAAAACTCAGTTTCTCCATCTCTGTGTCACAACCTATACACGCCCCCAGAGCACCTCTCTGCTTCTCTCTTTCTGTGCCCCAAAGGACCGTGTCAGAAAGAATCACATCAGTATCTGGGGCCTCTCACAGAGACATTGACATCAGCCTATAGCGCGGACATCATGGTTTTAAAATAACAAATACTACTTCTTCGTGAGGTAATCTAATATACAAACGAAATCTTCTTTCAAACTTATAAAATATCCAGTTATGTTTAGAAACACGAACCAGACGTATGTTTTAGACTAGATTACGGTCTACTTTCGATGTCAGTGACAGGACGAAAATAATTGCTACAATTTGATTTAATTAGTACTGGGATTAAGCAATTTAAACTTTTTTTTAAAATAGCTTTTTGTACTTACCCTACATTTTGTGTGGCTCAAACGCCTTGTAGTCGATATAAGTTAGGCTAATGAGAAAAATAAAATTGCGTAAATCTTTCACTGATTGTTGATATACAGGTAGTAAAAGTAAAACACATTTATTAGTTATTTCTAGTTAATGGTGGGTGTTGATTAAGACATATTGAATCCGTATGTTTGTTTATAACTAATGTATCTGTCTGTTGATCCCACATTTGGGGTAATTTTGGTCGTGCACAACTGATGGGCAGATATTTTCAAGCTTTTCTTAAAAGGGCCAGTTCACCAAGAAAAGAAAGAATTCTGTCATCATTTACTTACCTTTATCTTTTTTCCATACAATTATCAAAGTAATAGTGACTGAGACAGTCAATTTACCTAACATCTCTTTTCATGGAATAATTAAAGTCATATGGTGTATATGACTTTTTTTTTTATTTTTCATTATGGGAAACTTTTAAGTGTTGGGAACGGCTATGATTTAATCTAAACATATCCAGTAAATTTTGTTTCATATTTACTAATAGGTTTTTTTTTCTTTTTTGTGAATATTAAATATTAATTGTAGAAAATAGGAAAAGAGGTAGAAAATGACTGAATACTAAAACTGTCTTTATGGTGACTAACACTGTTAGTGCACTTGTTTGTTGTTTATGTATTTGAGGGTGTGCCCTATTGGTCAAAACATCAGTTTGCTTCATTGATCAGAGATGAACTTGCAGTGTCTTCCAATGCATATATCTGATGGACTGTGGTACCCAATCTAGTAACTCTAGCTCTACATCCGCTCCAAACTTCGTCTTCTCCATTACAGTGCACAGAGCTGCTTCAGGGCTGGTGTTAGTTTTCCCACAACTCTGTCACACGCAGATCATGTTAAAACTGCGTTTGCACACGCACACAAATATACAGCACAAGAAGTCTTAATTGTTTGCCCGCTGTTTTGGTTGATTGTCTTTAAATAACAGCACAGAAACATATCTGGGCTGTGTTTACTTCATATCTGATCATGATTTTCACAAATGTCTCTGAGCTGCTTTGTCCATGCTCATTTCAGTCCTTGCTGCACCCCTGAAACTGAGCAACAGACACTAACAGAGACAGTTACGCATGAACTGCTAATGCCAATAGCTTTTAGCATCACATTGGCTTCCAGAGTGAGAGGCCATCTCTCCATCGACCTGCTTGATGTTGCGTGGCTCAGCTCGCTGAAGAGCAGGATCAATATGCATGGCCTGCTCAACCATGACCTTTATTCCTACTGTAAACTAACATAAATCGTGTATATAGAGATTATAGCTGTGTGAAGTACAGGATCCAGTCAACAATTTTTTTGTCCTATGAATGTACTGTATAATATTGTGTTCATAATTGTGTTCAAATGTTAATTTTAAAAGTGTTTCATATGGCAGTTTGGAGGCAGATCAATAAGCACATCGTTGTTTGTTTGTTTGATTGACACCCTGGATTACGCATTGAAAACTGCTCCAATTCTCTAACCAGGCAGTAGGCCATTGTTAACTAAAACAATAACCAGCCATTACTGCTACATCCGATGTGTTCAGTTAAATAAAAATACGAATCAAATCTTAACATGTATCTGACTGTGAAACTGCACACAGGGTCTGTCCGATCTTTCAGTTTGAAGCCAGGTTTGTATTGGTACTAATATCATCTGGTCAGTTGTTTATAGTAGCTGCTAGTTTTTGTCTTTTTGCTTCGTTGACTAATGGCTTGCAATTACGTAACCTCAGAAAGATTACACAAAGAAAACCAAGATATGTAATCCCCAAAAGTGAGGCAGAAATAGAGTTGCACAGCCAGCACAAAACTAATCCATTCAGAATGTTGTGTTCTTTATTTGATCTATTTTACTCAGTTTTATCTCTGTTTACACTTTAAATAATACATTCTGGATGCAAAGTTATTGTATTGTACATACTGATATCAGAGGTGAACTTTACTTTCTAGGTGACTACATAGCACCAACCAGATAGTGTCTTGACATCTATTTCCGAGTGTGACCGTGTCGGCTTTTGTCCCCTGTAGTGCTTTTGTGAACACGTCTTGGTATCGACAGAGAATGTGTTGACTAGAGAGCGTGTCGTTTGTTTGCAGCACCCTTGTTTGCGACTGTTGAGTCTGCATGAGAGAGAAGCTCAGAGAGGCTAAACATGTCCACTTAGTGTTTTCATTTTGCCCTCCCTGTGGTATTTCTGCATGTTTTCTCTGCTTTGCTGCGTTTTGGTTTTATTAGTTCTCTTTGACTGGTCTCGCCCTTTACTAGGTGTTCATTCATTCAGTAATGTGTGCTTTGGAAAGTGGCACCTGGGGCTTCTGATATGGTGCAGAAGGGGAGCTAACACCATTGGGACTATTCCTCTACATGACAACAATGTTGCTTCCTGAACTTACAATACGAATTTCATGGGGGTTTTTTCTCTCTGATTTTTAAAATGGTGCTGGTTTTATCCCAAAGTCAGTTTAGCGTGATATATAGTGTCCAGAAAGCAACTTTCCACTGAAAGGCTTACTGTTCTACCTCAGGCATGGAGGAAGGAGAAACTTTGTCTTGCGCTTTAGAAAGAATTAAAACACATAGTTATGTAACACAGAAATCGGATCTAGATTGAAGCTCTCTCTCTCTCTCTCTCTCTCCTATAGTGTATGGGTTTGTGTGCCCACTGCTCACAGTTAGTTTCCACTTCTTGCAGTTGCATCAGACAATTTGTTTGCACAGACTTGTTTGGTCATACATGTCAAGACAGACATGTCCACGGAGAGGTC
This sequence comes from Chanodichthys erythropterus, assembly GCF_024489055.1. Classification (NCBI taxonomy): domain Eukaryota; kingdom Metazoa; phylum Chordata; class Actinopteri; order Cypriniformes; family Xenocyprididae; genus Chanodichthys; species Chanodichthys erythropterus. Next base: position 33,444,846 of record NC_090233.1, read on the forward strand.
TATAGAAAAACTCACACACATACAGTGATGTCTGAAACCACTGCAAATCCTTTTATTTTCTAATATTATCAGCATAATTTGTGTGACAATTTGAATTTCTAAGTATCTGGGGTTTTCCCCCGTTTACTTTAATTGCAGCAGCACTCAAAATGCATGAACTCAAGTTTGTGTAAAACCTGATGATCATGATCTCCTGCATGATCTGAGAGTGATCCAGGGAGTATCTTGTGATTCAGTGGAAGCATGAATATCTGACCGTCTATACAAAGGGTCTCATGATAATTAAATAAGCAAATTTGTTGCACTTAACAACCTGTTAGTGCAGAATATTAAATACATTTTCTATTCATTTTTAAAAACTTATTTCCATTTCAGACATTTAAACTTCACTCTATATACATTAGCTCAGATCCATTGCACCTTCAGTCCTCCTGACTGCATGCACGCACTTACACAGTGAACTCTTTGAACCAGATTTTTAAAGCATGCTAATGTGATTATATCTGTTTTAGGAAACCACTAGGAAAATTTCATTAGGAACGGCATTGAGTGTAAAGAGGAAATGTCGAACAAAAAGGTGTGTAACAGAAGAACTGTTTGTGCGAGCTTTTGAAACAGAGGCCCTTAAAGAGATTTAGATGAAGAGCAAGAGTGATCTTAGAGAAAGCTTAAGACAGATAAGGATACTGAGATGGAGTGTTCAAGGGATATGAACGAGACAGAAAGAAAGAGAGAGACTGCGCTCTCAGGTGAAGAGAGACCCTTAGATTGTGATCAATTTGCTTCTTACAGAGAGGGGCTCCTGGGGCCACTTTGGGGAAGGACCTCGTTACATAGAATTAAATTGTGGCCTAAGGCAAGCTATTACCATCCCGTCCTGAGAGGGAAGCCGTAAAGAGGCATGCAGAACACACACACACACACACACACACACACACACACACACACACACACACACACACACACACACACACACTACGAGATACCAACATTTTGATGGCATTTTGATGATTATCAGGCCAGTTTATAACTATAAATCTATATTTAGCTGCTGGCAGCACCAGCCTTTTCCATAGCATGTAATATTACAAAAATGCCATAAACCAATGAATATGTACAGATATTTTAAAATGGTAATAGTCAGAGGCATGTCAGCTGCGGGAGGCACTCAAGAATTACCATGAGTTTTATCAAATGTTAATATTCCAATTTGAGAGAGAATATTACTTTTGCTGTTTTCAGCCCTGAACACTTTTGAACATAAACCTGTTAATTTAAAGAATACCACATTAAGCTTTTTTTTTAAAGTTACCCAGCAAAACATTTTTTACAGTGTGTTGTTTCTGATTCATTAGCTCTTTATCTAAAGTAATCTCTTCTGCATTACAGTGCATCCATATCTATACTTCCTTTGACCAATCATGTAGGATTATGTAATTCTGAAGAGAGAAGAGTGAGAGAGGGCACTGTCCAAACACCCAGATATGACACGGCTATGCCACCCTTAGGCTGAGTGACTTACTAACCCACTTTAACAGTTTACACACACAAACACACATAACCCATCGGTCCACAGTGACAGACCTCACTCAGTGAACTTTTGCATTCTACAGTATACTGTAGCTTTCAACTAGAAACAACCTATAAATGGTAATCAAAAACATGTAATGAGATGTAACTATAATAACCTATCCGGGTTATTATAGTTAATTTAAACTGAAACTATAACCAGAGAATATTTTCCATGACTTTAAATTAAATAAAAATTAACTGAAAAATGGAAAATATTAAATAAACGTCACATTGTTTTATTTAAGCTAGTTTCCAATGCAACATATGTCATCTGATGCTGTAATAAGGAGCAGTGATGGTTATGTCTAGCTGATGGCTTTTCAGAGTGAAAACGCTTGAAATTATTAATTCCAGCGTTGCACATGCAGACGCAGACACACACACACACACACACACACACACACACACACACACACACACACACACACACACACACACACACACACACACACACACACACACACACACACACACACACACACACACACACACACACACACACACACACACACACACACACACACAATCACCCTACACCAACCCTACACCTAAACCTACCCATCACAGGAAACTGTACAAATTTTAATTTCTCAAAAAAAAAAAAAAAAAAATTTCAGTAGGATATATAAGCCTTTTGAAAAATGGGGACATGGGGTAATATGAACTCATAAGTCACCCTCTCCTTGTAATACCCATGCCATTATACAAATTTGTGTCCTGATATGTCACAAAAATGTGCACACACTCACACACACACACACACACACACACACACACACACACACACACACTCACACACACACTCACACTCACACACACACACACACACACACACACACACACACACACACACACACACACACAGTCCTTAAGGAAAGTTCAAAGGTTGATGAGGTCAATGAGTTTGTGTTGGTGGAGGACGGGCAGGTCATAAAGGTCAGACTTACGGAGCACGAGGCGTTTTGTGGCTAGTAAATGGTAACACCCACAGGATCAGAACTGACTTCCATGTAGTTTCGTAATTCTGTTTCTTTTTCCTGGGTTCCAGCCATTCAATTCTGTGAAATTTTCTAAAATAAAAGTTGAGGCTCTTAACACTGACAGCGATAAAATCACATATTAGTGCATGTGCTTTTCACAACAGTGCTTTTCACAACACAACAGGTGAATAGGGTAACAACAATTAAATAATATTTAAATGAAATATAAGATATTGCTATGAAACTTTGCTAAGTTAGTGCATCATTATAATTTTTGATAAATTGCCCCCAAAACAAGGTAATACAAACATTAGACAAAGTATTTAAAAGACTGGGAATTTTTACAATGTTTACACACAATGTGTAAGTAAGAGAGAAATAAATATTATGTTCAGGAATTAAATATTTAAACAAATCAATCTCTCTTTTTTTCATAATATTGGAGAACCTGTGTGCAAAGTTGGTTTCTTGATTCATTTGTTTAGTGGAAGCTGAGATGTCAAAATGTCAAAAAAAACAAACAAACAATAAAAAAAAACACTAATTTTGGTTCAGTGCATTTAAAGTACAATTACTGCAGCTAATTCATACATACAGTATTGTATTTGTTTGTTAGTTTGTTCATTTTTTAAAGTAATTATTACTTTTATTCAGTATTGCAGTTGCCACACAAATAGTAAGCAGCACAGCTCTTTTAACATTGATAATAAGAAATGTTTTTCGAGCACCAAATCAGCATATTAAAATATGTGATGCTGAATTTTATAAGTAATATTTTAATTACAATATTTACATTGTTTTTACTGTATTTTTAATCAAATAAATGCAGTCTTAGTGAGCATAAGAGACTTCTTTCAGTAGTGTAGTTTTACTGGTACCTCTTCTTAATGCTTTCTGTAACTAACTGCAATACTGAAATTCAGTATTATAATATACACTGACTGGTTAAACAAGCAGAGTATGTAGTATAGAGTGTAGGTTCAGATATATGTTGTTTTATATTGTTCAAATGTTGGATGCGTGCCAGCGTGTCCCCTTCTGTAGCCTCATGGAGGCAGCCAATCACATCTCAGATCAAAGATGCCTGAGTCTGGCACAGCTGATGACAAGCCAATGGGGAAATGCCTGGAGCCTCATCAACTTATTAGAGATATAATCCCAGCAAACTCTCTCACACACCGTGGTGGAGCAAGATGATTTGGGAATGTTGCTCATACAGTAGAGAGCACTTTGTTCTATTAGTAGTATACACTAATACACTAATTAGTATAATTGAGATACTATTATAGTTTTTATTAATATTTTGAATTTGTTTTTAATTGTATATTTTTAGTATTTCAGTTGTAGTTATTTTTGTATATCAAGTTAAACTAAATGAAAAAGAGAAATGTAGTTTGCAAGGGTGAACCGATCTGAAACAGCCACAGAAACTACAAAGACTGAGGAAAAGAAAAGAAAGCTTTTTAAACAATTCATGACCACCCATACTAGAATTTATCACGTTTTATTGTAGCTGTTTATTATTGTAACTTTAAATTCTGGACCTTCTTGAATTATTGACTAAACAATTGGTTTTTCCCATGTGTAAAATGTGTTCTGTTCTAATGTTGACTGACAGGAAAAACCTGAGCTTCAGAAATTCTGAGAGATGACATAGCCAAAATCATTAAGAGCCTGATGAACTCTTAAGGATTAGGAAATAAACAATTTCAATATAAGAAAATGTTGAGTAAAGTTAGTTTGACTTCCCATGGCACTTTGAAGTAGAAAATTGTGTCAAACTGATAAGCTGGAGCTTAAATATCATAAAACACATAATATATCATATGTAAACAAGTAATTGTTAACTAGGCTATTTTTGCAGTTATGTTATCAACCAACTTTGCATGTGTGGATGGTACCACAAAAGACAATTTTGCAAAAATAAATAAACAACCAAACAAATAAATCTCATGAGCATCTCAGGAGCAATAATTTGTATTTTTGTTTTATTTTATTTCAAATAACCATTTTTTATGGTTTTAGTTTTGGTTAAATATAATAATCCTGAATGGGGTTACGGGTATTATTACCCATAATGCAACCGTCTTTGTTTGACATAACATAACTGAAGGTGTCAAAGGGGCATCTGAAGCTTAGGGGTCAGTGATAAAGTTAGTCTATACTATCATAAAAAGTTTTACACAGCAGACTAAAAAGATTTCCAGTGCAAGCAGGTGGCACAGATAGCTTCACCAAAATGGTCTGAAATGTACCACAAAATTTAACCGAAATTAGTATATATGTTAGCATATAGCCATAAACATTCATTTGAATAAATGTCACCATGTTAAACAGATGCGCTGGGACAGAAAAAGTAGCAGAATAACAGGGCACTTTTTTGCTAATCAAGGAGATGCAGAGCAATTGCATTCTGATGGAATATTAAACAATCCTGGGTTTCACAACAATATACACTAATTATTAGCTCATTTACATGATTTACTGAAACCCAAATGCTAAGAATTTTATGTCAAGGATTACATCAATGAGCCAAGAGGCTGTCCGGAAGATTAGTTATGCTGTAGTGGTTTCATATGGATGGAGTGGGTAGTTTGGCTTGTTTGGCTGCATGTACAGAAGCTGATCTCTTTGAAACTTGAAGACTTTATAAGTGATAATTAAGTAATGATAATGCAAGAGGTCAGATACATATATCTGAATATTTTAAATCACTGAGTGGTGACTGGGTGGAATATCTCTTCTATTTCCCTGTGGAATTGTCCTAATTATTTTCTTAGCAATACACAGTGGGATCAATGTTAGAATCAGAATGCTAATGTTGCTGACAGTGAAAGCTGTTTAGTGTCTAAGTGCCCAGGGCCTTCATCTCAGAGTCCTTCCCTGAAGGAAATGATGTAAAACATGGATGAACACCACATGCTGTTGCAGGCTGCCCCTCTGCAACCACTTCCCCCTAGGCCCCTGTCAATCTGGACAATGTGCCACCTAATGGAGACAAGCTGCCATTACAGCTACCCTCTCACCCCAGCTCACCTCTAAATCTTCAAAAGCACATGCACATTTGTCTGTGATGGACAATCTCAAGCTTTCCGAGTATGACTGCGTCCTCTAATGTTTGTCTGTATTAAAGAGATGTGGATTGTTGACATGCTCACAAGTGTGAGTGCTGAAGATAATCTCCCACCTACACGATGTATTAGTATCACTGTTTAGCATATCCCAAAAAGGCTTTGGAATATCATTGGGCCAGATGCCAAATGACAAAACAACATCTTATCATATGCATACAGGCAAGATTTATAACAAAGACTTCAAATGGCCTTCCATCTGCAGGCTAAAATTAAAAGACGGCGACATTATCAGTATATTCAACTGAAGGAATGCTGCAAACAAGGTTTGTGGATATCATTGAGGCAACTGCCAAATATGATCATCATCTCATCAAACTAATACACAAAAATAGGCAGAAATCAGAAGGAAGCTGTTGGTACATTACTGTTAAGTTATAACTCTATCACTTTATAATTTTCAAGACACAGCTCAAGTGAACGTATTGTCATTTAAATTATGAATTACAAAAGTATTGCATTGTTGGCCATGTTGGTACACATCTGTCACCCAGACAGCTGGTATCGACAGCAAATATTTATTAGTGTTCTCCAGTGTGTATGGGACGGGTGTGCATGTGTGATGATAAATTAAGTTGCAGGGGTGCTCATATCCACTTTAATGAAGCTAATTAAAGAACTATTTAGAGAGAGAGGGAACTACTCCTGGGACAGAAAAGAGCTTCATATCATTAGGAATCAATTATACAATCCACGTGTGAGTGTGTGTGTGTGTGTGTGTGTGTGTGTGTGTGTGTGTGTGTGTGTGTGTGTGTGTGTGTGTGTGTCTCTTTTTTCACTCACACACAAATTAAAGTAATAGTTCGCTAAAAAAAAATGAAAGGAAATACCCTAATGTTGCTACAAACCTATATGCTTTACTTTTTTCTGTTAAAATACAGTAAAAGGAAATATTGAAGAATATCCTGGCCACTCTTCTCCATGTACACTTAAAAATAAAGGTTCCAAAAGGGTTTTTTTTTTTTTTTTTTTGGCAGTGATGCCATTAGAAGAACCTTTCAGTTTTTCTTACTGTGAAGAACATTTTATGTAAATGAATGGAAAGGTTCGTTATGGATCCATCAATGCCACTAAAGAAACTTTATTTTTAAGAGTGTAATGAAAGTGAATAAGGTTGTCAAGCTGCACAGATAAAAAGCACCAAAGTATCATAAAAGTGCTTCAAATGATTCATATACTACATTTCAAGTCATTTGAAGTGAGACTGAATAAAGACCAATTTCAGTTACAATTTTTAATCACACATTTCTTACTGGATGGCTTCAAAAGACTTGGAATACATGAGTCATATGAACTTGTTTATGGTACTTTTATGGTACCTTTTCGTCATTTTACAGCCCCACTGTCCATTTGCTTTCATAACGAGGGTGAGTAAACAATGACAGAACATCCATTTCTCAGGTGTACAGCATATAGCAACATTACTGATGCAATATACACACAAAACATGTTCACCTTATGAATCTTTCAGTTCCCACTCAGTAACTTGAGTGTGCTAAGCTTCTATCACTAACTTTGAGACTAGCATGTGCGCGGTTTCCGCATCTCCTGTCTGTCCTCGGCTAAGCCTGCAGGGCTGAGCTCCTCTTAACTATGGAATCGCCAGCGCTGCACTCCCTCTCTTACGTAACCCTCTGATAGGCCTAACCCTTATGCGTAACAGCGGACAGGTGCAAGGAGCCTAGCAGTCTGCAAGAACAACCACATGCTTGTTTTTGTTAAATAACAGCATCGTTTATGAATGTATAACGTGTGTACACTAATTCTGATTCCTTGGTTCTGCACTCATGCATTTAGAAAGATGCAAAATGCACGCATCTTGGTGTAGTTAAATAGAAAACAAATTTGCAAATCTGTAATGGTTTTAGCAACACCAAGATGTTAACATTTAAAAAGGTAGTTAAATCCGTCGCTAACATCCCTCTAGGTTTTTCTATTTACATATTTCATCTCGTCCTTTTAGGTTTTTAATCCTTTAAGGACACAGAATCTGTATAGCTACCACAATGACAAATGTGCAGCGTTGTTGTATTGGTAGGGATGGCGATGACATCATGTCCTGTTGGAATGTCATGGTGGTGTGGATGATTGTTCTGACAGGCAGACTATACAGGCCTCCTACCCACAAACCCAGGGAGGCTGTGGTCGTCCTGGCAACAGTGACACAGACACGGACGTCTCCTTATTTCATATGACAGGTCTACACACACAGGCCCTGTGGCCATTCTCACACAAACAGACATATCCAATATATTCATTCAGACCAAAACACTGTCATATGTAACACACAAAACGTTTAAAACATGCATAAACTGAATATCTTTCATCTGTAATGCATTCCTTTAGCTATCATGTAGATCCAAATTTTGACTTTCTAATAGTAACTAAACTAGTTCTAACGCAATACAAACATGCGTAGCAAAGCATATTTTATCGGTGGTCAATACTTCCATGGCTTAGTGATCTATCGCCCTGCTTTTAAAGGGCTACTAATAACTTGAAGTCTGTTGTGTGCCGTTTAAGGTAAAAGAGTATTTTACAACACCGTTTTGTGTCTGATTGCGTTCACAACAGGTTCAAGTCTCTGTGCTTGTTTGACCCAGTTTGGCTCTGGCACTGGTCAAAGTGGGTCATGAGAGGAACCGGTCCAGTGTTCTGAGTCTGGGGCCAATCACACAGAACTCACAGTCCTCGTTACCACACACAAAGCCTGAAGATTAAAGGACCAGGGCATAAAACACCATGCTGTATTATTTGACCTTAAAAGCAAGGACAGGGTGTGCTAGTTTTTCTTTTTGAAAACTATTTTCACATGTTTTAATGTGAACCACAGTCCCTGCAGATGATAGTATTAGCGCCTCAAGATGAAATGCAGTGATTACAGAGTAATTGATCTGTCTGAGGAGCCCTTAAAGTGTACATAACTCATTCTATAATGGAGTACAATTAAAACACTCAGGAGCATTCATAAGTTACTATTAAAAGTTACTAAATTGGAACAGATCAGGAATATTTATATTATTTGCCAAGACATTGAAATGTAATAAAAAAAATATTCATTCTTAATATTACAATCTATCTATCTATCTATCTATCTATCTATCTATCTATCTATCTATCTATCTATCTATCTATCTATCTATCTATCTATCTATCTATCTATCTATCTATCTATCTATCTATCTATCTATCTATCTATCTATCTATCTATCTATCTATCTATCTAATAAAACAATTTGCCAAAAATTATGACATTAAAATAAAAATTACATAATTACAAAAATTGCTATAATTTTTCAACCTAGGTCTATGGCTGTATAATTAAACTAATTAATTATTATTATTATTTTTTTTAAATAAAAATAACATTTTAACTTATAATAACTTATAACTTATAATATTACTATTGTACTATAAAATAAAAAAAAAATACATATTAAAGATTAGATTTATAAGTAAATCAATTTGCCCAAAAAATAATACATTAAAGTGTATTAAATTATTCAGTTATATTTACTGCAAGTTTTTAACATTTGTTTTAATATTTTGCACCCATCAGATTAACCTATCCCAACAGAACACTAAAATGTTCCGCTTGGTATTTCGTTGTCTTGTAAAAATCTAGCTAGAGTTGTCAATACTGCTTCAATTTTCATATAGAGGAATAAACTCAAGGTGACATGGTCATGGAAACGACCTTGCTTGTGCTTCCTGTAGCTAAGGGTCATTGGGGGCAAACACCCACCCCCATAACCACCAAACCTACAGACACTGTGGCTTAAGTCGAGTGGGCTAGACTGAGACAGGAAGAGCTACTACAGCCCAGACTAGTTAACATATATGTGTGTGTTAATCCCATTAAATTGCTCACAGTGTGTATGTGCCTTTACAGCAAATATAAACTTTTCATTTTTTAATAAATATTGCACAAAAGTAAATATTCATTCATAAGGTGTACATATTCACAGTATGAAGAAAAGATACAAACTGGCCAACATATAATATATACACTAGTCAGTCTATAGTCACTTATATTCTCCCAGTCAGATTAGCAGCACACACACACACACACACACACACACACACACACACACACACACACACACACACACACACACGCATAACTAGAGATGCACTCACATTTCCAAAGCTCTGAGCTTCACACTGCAGTCTCGAGTCAGGTGTGTCTCTACAGTGCTTCTGTCTGAAAATGAAGACAGATGTTGTAGGTAAGACAACATTTCAGGTTTAAAGAGGTCTTAGTTTGTTTTGCAGTTTAAAACTTTCACTTCATGTTCAAGCAAGTTCAGTTACATTTCATTTAGTACTTTTATCTAAAGCAATTTGCTACTCTTAATAATGAATTTGGCAGGTAACAAAAATAGCCTTTGTGTTTTATGTATTTTGAAACATTTTGATTTCTAAAAACATCTTATTGTTTGATTTTGTTTTTATGTATTGTCTTATTCTTTAATTCAGTTTCCTGTAAACTGTGATGCAGAGACGGAAATAAACAACTCACAAGTGAGGAACAAATGTTATAATTTTGATCTAGAATCATAGCTCAGATGCATATTTTCTATGCTGAACTGATTTAATCTAAAGCAAAAATGTGTGTAAACTAATACTGCAGTTAAATCATAGCTCAAACTGCTCATTATATGACATTATTAATATTGTGGTCATTTTTTGGCAAGTTATATTAATGCACGCAGTGATGGATCTGGCATGGAACTCACTTTGTTATGGTCTCTACTTCTAAAACCATACCAGAATTGCATCTGAGACTGCTGTTGCAATGTATTTGTTTCATTTAGCTAGATACTTGTACTAATTGGGAGTTCTGTTGGTCCTAAAGTGAAAAAAAAAAGTACAAGAATAAAATTACCCATAACAGTAGGAGAGAAATATAGCATTTGTTCTTTTTTGTACAATTTTTATGTCATTATAGGCAGATGTGAATTTGCGTTTGAGTGCAGGAAAGATTAATTGAGAATTGCTGCATCAGATAAGCCAGTTGAGAGCAGGGGAACAAGCATGTGTAGAAATAATTTAGGATTAGATTGGGTGGCTAATCTCTTTATTGTGAGTGTGCAGTCTCAGCAGGGAGATGGGTTTCTCTCTCTGTCTTCCTCTCCCTCGCTCTGTTTTGCTCTCTTAAAGGTTTTCTGTCTCCTTTTATCTTTTCTTTTACATTTCCTAGTGACACGTGCAAGAGACGGAAAGGTTGGAGCTGAGCCTCACGGCCATGTATTTGTATTCGGTTCCTCATTAAACAACTTGCCATGTTCTGATTACGTAATTCAGTGTGTACTGTAGCTTGCTCCTGCCTTTGCCTTGTACATGTGCAAGGTTGTTTTCATAAAGGCAGCATCTCAAACTATGCTTAAAAAGGATAATGGAAGAAAAGATTTTGACATAAGCACAAGTGAGAATTCATTCTGGTTTACTGGTGAACCTGAGAGAAACATCAAGGGGTTTAGACTTTGAATCACCTCTCTCAGCTGGTCTCTCATCTCTCTATTTGTCTGCCAAGAACCGCAGATTACAAAATGTCACAATGTCTTGTGAAAATTGTAAAAGGCACATCCTGGTCCACTTTAAAAGTGACATCACTCTTAGAATCAAGGTGGTCAAGGTGCCAACTAAGAGGAGCCCTTATCTACAGTCTTTATCACATGAACAAAGGCATATGGTTATATAACTGTATTTTTGTTCATTTTTGTCTGTTTTCAGCCCAAATTGAAGTCATACCATGCAAAATCTGTGGAGACAAGTCATCAGGCATCCACTATGGAGTCATCACATGTGAAGGCTGTAAGGTCAGTGAAAGATATTCCTTTTCTTCTGTGCATTAGTTAGTCATTGATGCGTTTCATCCATCCATGGACTTTTCCAAAACATCCTACAATGTAATAAATATTTTCCAGTAAAACTATCTAAGGATTCTTAAATCAAGATAAACTTGCTGAGAAGTAAATTTGCATAGGATAAGACTTGTTTTCAGAGAATCAATGATTAAAGGATTAGTTCACTTTGAAATGAAAATTAGCCCAAGCTTTACTCACCCTCAAGCCATCCTAGGTGTATATGACTTTCTTCTTTCTGATGAACACAATCGCAGAAATATTAATAAATATCCTGACGCATCGGAGCTTTATAATGGCAGTGAATGGGATCAGTGAGTATGGGCTGAAGAAAGTGCTTCCATCCACATCCATCCATCCATCATAAATATGTGCTCCACACGGCTCCAGGGGGTTAATAAAGGCCTTCTGAAGCGTTTGTGTATATAAAAAAAAAAAAAAAAAGTTATGAAGTAAAATATCCATCTTCTGCACAAGCCGCCTTCCGTATTCAACGTACACAGAAAGTGTAAAACTCTTGCAAAGCTTCCACTACATCCTACACTTTCCCTATTCAACTTATAGAAAAAGTGTAACTAACGTGACGCCAGTTTACACTTTCCTCGTAACTTCAATACAGAAGCCAGTCTGGTGGAAGGTACATATTTTACTTCATAACTTGTTTAAATATTTTTTTAAAAAAATCACAAATACATCGCTTCACTTCAGAAGGCCTTTATTAACCCCCCCGGAGGCGTGTGGAGCACATATTTATGATGAATGGATGTGGATGGAAGCACTTTCTTCAGCTGATACTCATTGATCCCTATCACTGCTTTTACAAAGCTTGAATGCATCAGGACATTTATTAATATTTCTGTGATTATGTTCATCAGAAAGAAGAAAGTCATATACACCTAGGATGGCTTGAGGGCGAGTAAAGCTTGGGCTAATTTTCATTTCAAAGTGAACTAATCCTTTTTATATATATATATATTTGTACATTTTTACTAAATAAAAAAAATTAAAGTCAAGTCACCTTTATTTGTATAGTGAGAAACAGAACAATAATGATCAGTGATGCAAACAGATTTCAATTCTGCTGTAAAGTAGCTCTAAAAAAGACAACTGTGATTTTTTGGCTGAAGTCAGTTCAGTGTTGATTCAGTTCAGTTCAATTACTGTGTAAAGTTTACCAATTATGAAATGAGTTCAATTCAGCTATAAGCAGCTCTACAGAAGGTGAGTCAGTTCAGTGTTGATTCAATTCAGTTCAATAACAGTGTTGATTTCGCAAATCATCACAAAACAAAGAAATATATATTTGCAATGTAATAATTTCTGCCACTCTTTTTGTTTTAGACAGTATAAGATATGATTTTTCTGCATGTAACATATCTAAATCTTCTGGTTTTGTTGTGTCCTCTGTAGGGTTTTTTCAGGCGCAGTCAACAGAACAACGCCTCCTACTCCTGTCCCCGTCAGCGCAACTGCCTAATTGACCGAACAAACCGCAACCGCTGCCAGCACTGTCGGCTCCAAAAGTGCCTGGCTCTGGGCATGTCCCGGGATGGTGAGATATAACATTCTAACAAACAAACATACTAATCAGCAGCTTGTCAACAGGCTGGATTGATCTAACTGATATCTTTAAAACCTGCACTAATCTCATTTGTCTTCTTTCGCCTTCCCCCATCAGCTGTTAAGTTTGGCCGCATGTCTAAGAAACAGAGAGACTCCTTGTACGCAGAGGTTCAAAAACACCAGCAGAGGCTGCAGGAGCAAAGGCAGCAGCAGACGGGCGAAGCGGAGGCCCTCGCTCGTGTTTACTCCTCCAGCCTCACCAATGGCCTCAGCACCCTTAACCACGAGATTGGAGGGACATACGCCAATGGTCACGTTATAGACATGCCCAAGGGTCAGCCGAACGGTGCTCCTGGAGGTTACTACGGCATGGACTCCACACAGGCCAGCCCAGATCAGTCTGGACTGGACATGACTGGAATGAAGCAGATCAAACAGGAACCCATATATGATCTCACCCCTGTTCCCAACCTTTTCACCTACGGCTCCTATCAAGACAGCCAGCTAGCACCTGGAGTGTCTATGGGGGAATTAGGTAGGACTAATAGTGAAGCCAGTTGAAAAAAGACTAAATTTAGCCCTTGAGTTGCATGGTTCATGGGTGTATGCTTAAGACACTTTCTAGCAAACACATTTACCAATATTTGATTTTCTTTTCATTGTACTGTATTTAAAACTCAACTGCAGTCATTCCCTTCTTCTCTTTACCAGACCGAATTGCACAGAACATCATAAAGTCCCACCTGGAGACGTGTCAGTACACAGCGGAAGAGCTTCAGCAATTAGCCTGGCAGACGCACTCTTATGAAGAGGTCAAGATGTACCAAAGCAAGGTGCGAGGTCACTCCCTAAATGAGCAAAGAGCTCAGTTTACATACCAAACACTATCCCTGTCCCTGCATCCCACTCATGACGCCAAGTTCTCAGTCGTACATTCATTTACATGCTTTTACACCTGGTGCTGACTCTCTCATCTCTCACTCTTTCACTCCTCTTCGCTCCTACTTCGTTCCCTCTTCATAGTCAGATTGCACGCTTGAGATCAGAGTTCATTAGAGTATCTCAGCCCCCTGGAGCTGATCCTATCCAGCTTTTGCACTGATATGAAGAAAAAGAGAAAGCGAGAGAGCTAACGGATTTAGCTAACGAACACTCAAAGCACAATAGGGGAGGGTGCCAGACGTACTACAAGCCCTCTTCATTTCCCTGTGTCAAATGGATTATGGGTAATTACCGAGAAGCCCTTTGAAATAGTGCCTATGAAGATTCGCTATACAGGGAGAGAATTGCAGAGCTCACAAAAGCAATTTGCTGATATCACATTTTCTGTATTCTGTGTGCTCTGTAAGGATGTTTCATAAATGGGAAACTACAGATTCTGCCTTTTTTGTTGTGATTTTTCATGATGAGCACTGAAAATTTCAATCATTACTTTTTAAAACTAAATTAAAGAGTAAAAGTGTAGTCTACTTGTTTTATTTAGCTTTTATACATAAGAGTGTAGAAAATTCTATATCATTTTTTCACCTCACCAATCGGAAGACTGGAGTAATGGCGGCTAAAAAAAATCTGCTTTGACATCACAGTAATAAATTACAATTTAAAATAGAAAAAAAGTGTCTGAAATTGCAATAATATTTCAAAATATTACTGTTTTTACTCTATTTTTGATCAAATAAATCCAACCTTGGTGAGCTTAAGGGACTACTAAAATGAGCAATTACTGCTATTATTAACAGAGAAAAGAAAACAAATTATAGTTAGCATAATAGTTTCCCAGAAACATGCAGCAATTTGTCCAGAACATAACATGACAAGCAAACCTATGAGGCCTGTGTGTTTGTGTGTGTTTCAGACACGGGACGTGTTGTGGCAGCAGTGTGCTATACAGATAACTCATGCCATTCAGTATGTGGTAGAGTTTGCTAAGCGCATCACTGGCTTCATGGAGCTTTGCCAGAATGACCAGATATTGCTACTGAAATCAGGTAAAGAACAACCTCTGACTGACTTTTTGGATCCACACTATGAATCTGAATGGCCAATTATTCACATATGATATATACTCTATTGCTATTACACACTGGTTAAGACTGTAGTACTGTAAATACTAATTTTGTTATTCAAATTGGCCTGCTTAACACTTTTCTCTTAAAATCAGGTTGTCTGGAGGTAGTGCTGGTCAGAATGTGCCGGGCATTCAACCCTCTCAACAACATGGTTCTGTTTGAGGGGAAATATGGAGGCATGCAGATATTTAAAGCTCTGGGTACAACTATTTCTCAAACTTAATCATTTATATTACAATCTATGCATTACAAAATGTACATGCTATAAATATGGTTTAACATCATGTTAATAAAAGCAACTGCATTAATTATAAATTGATAATTCTGACATATTTACCTCCTGCAGGCTGTGACGACCTGGTCAGTGCGGTGTTTGACTTTGCCAAGAGTCTGTGTTCACTGCAGTTAACGGAAGAGGAGATCGCCCTTTTTTCAGCTGCAGTGCTCATTTCTACAGGTCAGACCCTCACTACAAACCTGTCAAATCTTAGTTGGAACATAAAGATATGTTCATTTAGTATTAATGTGCTCAAATCAACATTTAGTACTTATTTAATACCTCTGACCAATTTACAGCAGTGTTTCCACACCAGCGGATATTAATAGATAATTCTCTGCATTTCTAGACCGGCCGTGGTTAATGGAGCCCAGGAAAGTGCAGAAGCTACAAGAGAAAATCTACTTTGCCCTGCAGCACATCATGCAAAAGAACCATCTGGACGAGGATGCGCTGGCCAAGGTAGGACGTCTCAATTGACCATGACACAGTTTAGACAGGAATTGATCACATGACTGATTGAACTTAAATAGATGCCGTTTTATCATGTTTAGTCATGTGACCCTTATTCCACTGTAACCATCTTTTTTTTCTACAGCTGATTAGCCGGATCCCTACGCTGTCGGCTCTGTGCACTCTCCACACAGAGGAACTTCAAGCCTTTCAGCAGCTCCACCCAGAGACGGTTAACATGCTCTTTCCCCCTCTCTATAAGGAGCTCTTCAACCCTGACGCCGCTGGTGTCATGCCCAAATGACCAGACACGTTTACCAACACACTTCATTCAACAATTGACAGGCTGTCCTTGGGAGTTGTTGCAGAGAATGAACACTGTGTCACAGCATCCACAGATTTTGCAGCCACAACAACAACAACAACAACAACAACAACAAAAACTCTAGGAATGTCCTGCACTTCAAAAATCCAACTCAATTTCACCGGTACAGTCATAAGAATGTATATATGCGGCAGCAGCAAAAGGCGCCTTCAGTTTGACAAGAAATGTACAGACTTTAGGACAATTTAAGCTGTCTATAAATTGGGTAAGTTAATTTGTTTGTTTGACTTCTCTCTTTTTTATATAAAATATTGTTATATTGAAATGAGAAGGTGGGGAGTGCATTCAAAAATGATAATGTAGTCATTTCTCTAGTACAAAGCGGTATTCCAGTATTAAATTTTGTTCTGTTAATATTTTAGTCATAATTTAAAAACAATGGTGGCCTGAAAGGCCCGTACCTTGTCTATGTAATTTTTCGTATTTGTTTTGTAGTTTTACCTGTACATAATATGTGAAGTTGAAACTGGTGTAAGGTTAACGCGGGACTAACTTTGTTTGGCCACGTTTTAAAGCCTTGTCTGGGCTATGTAGATATGTATAAACAGCACCACAACATTAATCCTACAACTAAGGATTTTTGAAGTGGAAAAATAATTGTTAATGGATACTTTTCCATACGAAAGTATAGAGATATATATTTTACAAAAATTGTATGACCGATTACTATCTTGTCAGTCATAGCTGCAATAACAGTTTCTGAAACTGCTGAAAAAAAAAACCCAGTCAAATGTGACATTATGGGAAGCCCTCAGACCTACATCGAATCTATAATCCCGTTTGCTCTAAATGCCTCAAAATGCTGTTCTTACTGCCAAAAATAATACAGCATTAGCGCATGTGAAGCTGCAATCCTCTGTCTGTGAAGGCATGAATAGCTACTGTAGTACACAATTATTTCTATCATTTACTGCCACTGATATGAAGTCTACTCAACTCTTTTCTGCTGCCTTTATAGTAGGTTTTCTGATTTGAGCAATAATTTCTAATCTGTCATTACGTGCCCAGGTCAGGCTGGGTTTGTGGTATTCTTAACCATATGCTAAATGTAAAATACTCAAATACCTTATTTTGAACATCCATTTATTTACATATTCATTAGATAAAATATTTTCTTTGTTTGGCAATACTTAATTTAAGGTGAAAATCTGAAGACATCTAAAATTAGTCATTCTATTACAAATTTTTTTTTTTTTTTTAAAGATAACAGTAATGGGATTTATGTAGATATGGGTAGAAAAGCAATCAGCTGGAGCATTGTTTCAGGAATCATATTTTATCATAATCAAACAGAAATTCAACAAAAATAAAATAAGATTCTACTGGATAAATGGAAATCCCTATTTTTGTTTTTATTTATGTATTAATTTTATTTATTTATTTATTTTTGGATAGAAAATTGCTTAATTGGGAATAAAAAAGGAATATAATTCGGATTAGGTGATTGTCTTGGAATTTAGCTGGTTAAGAAACCATTTTAGGAAAGCAGATTTAAATATGACAGCTTTAACAGTCATTCTTAAGCACAGAGATGTTTCCTGTCACTCAATACAGTGAGCATCCTTTAATTGCTGAAATCCATTGTTAAAAGACTTTATAAAAGCTTAATGCAAGTGGTAATGACAATCATCTTTGAGTACTCATATTGCAGTATAGAACCATGAATGCAGCTACTGGAGGAAGACTGGTTGTAGCTCAATTGGAAGAATTCTAAATGGGCAGTTTAGGTTTGGACCCTTTTGGTCCAAAGATAAATCTCATAAAGTACCATCTCATACCACCAGGTGGAGATACTGAGAGTGCTTTTCCCCTTCTCTTGACCTGTACTCACAGGATGTAAAGCCATATGTCAGTTTCTGAAGGAAAAAACATAAATACGCAAGCTAGGACATTCGGTTACAACGATCAGTGAATTTTTAGTACATCTTGATGCATTTATATTGTAAAATGCACTTGAAAGCACTTAATTACTGTATGAAGGAATAATAATACATGGTATTAAATACATGCACAAATGTTGTCTGCTGAGAAGCAATCATACTACCTGTTCAAGTCCTCCTACTGAACCAAACGCTCTCAGTCCAACTTTAAGGGAATGTTTCCAATTCCTTCAATGTTAGTTTCCTGTTCAAGACAATCATTTCTGGGTGCATTTGTTCTTGGCACCCATCTCAGGGACTTCTCTTTTAATGTTTTCAATAGAAAGAGAGTACTATTTTAAATGAAATATGGACATTTTTAGGGAATTAAATACAATCACAGCGGTTTCTTCACATACAAAACCTACCCAGACAAGGCTTTGGTGTGTGTGTGTGTGTATGTATGTGTGTGTAAAGCGTGTACCCATCGTTGAGGGGTGAAACAGGCACATTTGCCACACTGCATCGCTTGTTGCACGTCCCAGCAAACAGCTCTCTCTCTCTCTCTCTGTAAATATCAATGTGCAGCAGTGTACCAGCAACGGTGCCAGTGCTGAGCTCCAAATTAAAACATTGTAATTATTAAGCATCTCCTAAAATTAAATGGATTTTATGTAAGTTAGATTATTTATACAGAGCATGAATAAGCTGCTCTCTATCTATTTCTATGCTCATTACAGAAAATGGATTCAGTCAGAAATCATTTTAAACATATGATGAAGGCTTTTTGTATTAGACTGTGAATTGAGGGCGAGAGGAATTTGTATGTATATGAAAGATTCAACACTGTTAGGTACTGTAGCAATAACTGGAAGCATTTACTACAGTCATCTTTGCATTCTAAGATTATTTTTATTTTATTATAATTATATTATTATTAGCCTATTGTTGTTCAGTTTTTCTTGCATGCAGGTTCATAATAATGAAACCTTTGGGCTTTTGTGTTTTCTTATGTGTTGCTGAGAGGGGGTGGGCAACAGGGGTCGGGGGGGGGGGGTGGTTTCGGGCTCGTTTTTATTCTGAATGTTTCTGGGTTGATGTTGACTGAAACACCACAACCTCCTCATTTTGTTCGCACACACTGACATAAGCACAAAGTATTTCTTACTGTGTATAATAATATAAGGGCACTAAAGGTCAAAACATACTCTACGCAAGTATATAACCGCAGACGCAAGCTCCATTAGCTGTCGCCGCGTGGGGCGTTATTATGGCGCGAATTAGAGAGGGTCTGTCATGGCAGAGCTACAGTTAAAGTCTGTTTGTTTGTGGCAATTTACCTGAATGTAACTTTATCTCTCCATTGAGTCTTGTTACCGCCGCCAGATCAATTTAAGAGCGAGTCACTCGCACATGCGCAGCTGTACGCGCACAGTCCGCGCGGTCAAAAAACTGCACGTGCACGCGGACCCTCTTTATGACGAAAATTACGTCACACGAACAGCTTTCAGCGGAATGTCGCTGAACGCGGAAGGCCGAAGTATTCTTTGGGCTGTCAATGCGTAGACCAAGCACTCGCATCTGCGCTTGCGTATGTTAAATGTTTTGGTCCTTCAAAGTTTACTGAAGATTCTGCTAGACCCGTTTTAATATATCGGCTAGGCATAAACTAGTCCTACACTTAACATGAAGGAAATAACAGATGTCTGTGTGTGTTTTTGAGTTATAAACTCGCGTGCGACCACAGATGGTTAAAGTACGTTCTTCTACTGAAGTACTGATGCATACTAAACATTTCTATTTTTCTTCTTTTCTTTTCTTCTTTTCTTTTCTTTCCTTTTTTTTCTTTCCTTTTTTTTTTTTTTTTTTTTGGGTTAATTAATGAATCAGAATGTGTCTGTCTCCCTGGGTGAAAAAAAAAACAAAAACAAACAAAGGTAGCATCTGTTACCAAAACCCTTAAGACTGTACTTAGCGTGCAGAATCTTTTTATGTACTAAATATGTAAACGAAACATTTTTGTTTTCAAGTGCCATAGCTAGTGTGAAGTGAAGCTGAATGGCATATGGGGTAGATGCTTTACTGTACAACTTGTTTACTTGAGAAGCAATCAAAAAGTGGAATTCAGATGCAAGTGTGAATATTCAGACAACCAACTGTTTGTTGTTCATGGAGAACGGGCTCTGATTGACAGAACTTTAGCACATGTCCAGAATACAAGTAAAGCACATGTAGCATGGGAGGGTGGGGTTCTGTTAACTTGCCAATTGTGTGAGTGTGAGCATATGTGTGTATGTGTGTATATATGTGAGTTTGATTGTAAAACAGTCTATAAGAGATGGGTGAATAGCACTTTGTGTGATGGACTGAATTTGTCTGCTTGTACTTGTATGTATGGGGGGGAGGGGGTGTTTGAGCTCGAGGTGCAAGCATTGTGGAATGGACATGCAAAAGTACTGATTAATCAAGACCTTAAAGTGTCTCCTCCATGTTGTATATACTAAGTGAAGGACTTAAGTGATTTTTGTTAAATTCTATATTTTATGGCTTTTGTAGACATTTCTTTGTGGGATAAAAAAAAAAAATAAAGAACATTTTATGGATGCAATCTCGTCTTCATTTCTTGTGTTCCAATAGAATTATCAAAACATCCTTAAAACAAGACACATTTATTTTAGAAGCAAAAATGTGTAAGATAAGAGAAAATTAATAATAATAATAATAATGTTTAGATTTATGCTTGAATCATTTTTAAAAATCATTTTAAAATAAACTTTGAATAAATAAATAAATAAATAAATGAAATATATATTCAGAGAACTAGTCTCATTACCATGCAGTTATCGTATGGAATAAATTGAAAAAAAATAAAATAAATAGCATTAAACAAAAAGACTTTTGCCAGTGGGCTAAGAAAAATTAACTTCAATATATATTATCTTGAAAAAAAATCTTGTTTTAAGGATGTGTAGATTTTATTTGTTTGTTTGTTTGTTTGTTTTTGGTAAAACAACACATATTGAATTATATTTTGCACTCATTGGCAGGCCCAGATCTAGGATTGCATACACTCAAAAAATGCTGGGTTAAATATGGACAAACCCAGGGATTGGGTTGTTTTCACCCAGCCATTTTTTTCAACCAATTTTGGATTTATCTTTTTAGCCAGCAATATAGTAATAAAGTAAAAGGCATGTTTTTGCTCACCCCAAATAGGGTCAACTTTGTGGGGTATTTTAAGCTGAAACTTGACCAGACCAGAGACTTATATTACATCTTGTGAAAGAGGGCATAATAGGTGCCCTTTAACCCAACCCTTGGGTTGTTTTTAACCCAGCATTTTTTAGAGTGTAGTTGGTTAAGCTTGATTCATTGGTTTTTGATTGAACTCACAAGCAAATTGCAAATTTAGAATAATTCACTTAAAATCATAATGAATTTATATATTAGTTTTGAATAAAATGCATTTAAAATATTTTCATTACTTTCTCTAATGTGCCTTGAGCAAGAAAAAGAAACTACTTCATTGCACCAGTCAATGGAATTGGGAATATTAAATATATGTAGCCTACTGTTGAGGTCATAAGTTTACCCTTAATCTGCATTTAAAGTAAGAGGGATCATAAAAATTGCATTTTGTTTTTATTTAGTACTGCTGTTCTAAAACAAGCTATTTCACGTAAAATATGTTTATATAGACCACATGACCAAATAATAACTGAATTTACACAAAAGACCCAGTTCAAAATTGTACATATTGTTTCTTAAAACTTGATTCTTAATTACCAGGATGATCAAAAGCTTTTTGAGCATCAGTGAATGTTTGCACCTTTCGTAATAGTTGTGTATGAGTCCCTTGGATCTCAATATCATACAGTCTCTGATGGAAAGAGTCAGTGAAGGATTCTTTCTGAAAAACAGTGGGCAGTTTAACTGCTCAGGACAAACAAGGGACTCTTGAACAACTATCACAAAACATACATGGTTTATTTGGGTAAATTCAACTATTATTTTGTCTTGTGGACTATATATTATGTAAAAAAACAAGAAGCTTGTTCAGGGCAGTACTACATAAAATGCAATAAGCAATTTATGATACCTCTTATTTTTATAAATTATTAACATTTTGCAGATTCTGCAAGATAAACTTGTGACCTCAACTATACAGAAAGGCTATTTTGAAAACAACTAAGTGTGTGATAGTATTTTAGTACTGAGCAAATCGGAGTAAAACTATTCCTTATAAAATTATTACATTTTTAAAGGTTTTATTTTATTTATTTATTTATTTTTTTTAAATTCCCTGGAAATAGGTTTTGCATGACCATCAGTGTATCAATGGTTTGAGCGCTTTTGAGAGAGCAGTCATTTGCTCATGTGATTGTGGTGGGTTTCAGGGCATTGCATATTATATTTTATTTGTTTCTCTTTAAACATAAAAATATATTTTAAACAATGTTTACATTATATATATAGGTACTGACATAAACTAATAAAAAAAAAAAGCTGAAATAGAAAAATGTCAGTTCTTTGAAACCAGACGTCCCTTATCAACTGTTGCACCACACATTACTGTTTATCATAAACAAGCATTAGCTATAAACAACACAAATGATTGTTTGTCACCTTGAGCAGCTTTTTATATATATATATATATATATATATATATATATATATATATATATATATATATTTATATATATATATATATATATATATATATATATATATATATATATATATATTTATTTAGTCTGTAAAAACTGCAAATTTGAGATTAGAGAATGAAACAGGATGTGAAGATGACGAGTTCCCATGGAAACTGAGCTGTGACTTGGACAGTCTTTGTGTACCCTCTGTGGATATTGATAAAGTCTACTTCCAGGACAGAGGTTAAACTGTGCTGCTCATCTCATCAAAGGCAGGAACCAACTTCCTCTGGCTGCTGAAACTCTTCATATCTAAAAAGCCAAACACATTATACACAATTGCGATACATATACATAATTTATCACAAAGAGATGCTTTTCTTAAGATCCAAAATGAAATTTGTGGATTGTACATTAATAATTTGTTTTGATTTGATGTGGTTCTTGGAGGGGACGCAAGACGAATAAAAAACAAAGCACCTTTGAAATATCAAACAAATGTGGCGGAGTGGTTTTCGTTTGTTTGTTTATTTTTTATCCCTGTACTTCTGAAGCAAAGCCTCCCTCTTGATACAAACAACAGGCATCTCATATGTCTTCCATGAGACAGTAATTAATATCTAATCAAAGTCAACACTCTCTAACGCACAAAGAACTATTAAATATGTAATCAAAGAGAACACTCCACATGCCACAAAGGAAACCACGCCCCTCTTCTGCATGCCTTTGCTGTCATGGAAATGAAATAATTTCTGCCTCATTACAATTTTTTCTAAACCTTCAGGCTTAATTAGACGGCTTTTCCTGTTCATTTTGAAGTTTGCTCTTTTCAAACGAACTATCAAATCACTTCTAAAGTTGGAAACATGAAGGTATGCCATGTGGACGTATCTGCAAGATCTGCCACTGCAGGAAGTAAAAAATAAACGAATACTGAAAGTTACAGCCCTCAACCCGTGACATGAGTGTTACCTCACCTGAGAGACCGAGCTTCTTACAGCAGGAGTTGCAGGTGTGCTTGAGAACAAAGCTCTGGATTGCATCATCACCCAAATTAGCAGGTCCAAATGCCATCTCTCCAGAGGAGCTACAACAAGAGCAAAATTCACTTAGGAGCAGAGTAAACATTTCCCATTTTAGTAAATAAATTTAAACATTTATGATGCTACATATTTGTTGTGCTTATTTACCTTTTATCATCTACTCTGATCAGTGAGGGGTCAGTGAGGTCCGCTCCCACACCTTCAGCCAAGAACAAAAATTCAGCTCATCAACTTTCCAACAGAATCCATTTTCCAATAATAACAATCATACAAGCTCTTAGAGTAAATTTATTTATACCTTGTAGATCCAGCACTAGCAGCTCCTTGTTGGTGTACTCGTATGTCCAGTGAGAGAATGCTAGAATTGCTTCCTCTAGACCAGAAGAGGGCGAGATCTCCTCTCCGGTATTATTGTTGTATTTCCTGAAATGACCACTCATGTTTTTCTCAACAGTCAACCACTGGCCGTCAGAGCGCCAGTGCAGCAAGGAGACATCCAGAAACCTGCACACATACACATGCTTGGACTTATGTATACATAGTAATGGTAAAATCAACTTTTTATCATCATAATAATGCAGACAGAAAGAATTTATAATGCTGACCTAGGACTGTAGGGAACACTGCTGGGTTTAACTTGGTTGAACCGCTGCATGAGTTTTTGTGCTGCTCTCTGTTGTTGGATTTCCTACAGGTTGGAGAGGAATTATTCAATAGAGAAGCAAAGAGAATAATAATTATGATCGTTATCAGAAAATAAATTAACATTTATAAATAATTAACAAAGAAGAAATAATGTAATAATAAATATTACTTTTAATTGCTGTTCAAGTAATATTGTCATGTAACAGTAATATTGTGAATTTAAAATAACTATTTTCTTAAAAAATGTAATTTATTCTTATGATGGCAAAGCTGAATTTTCAGCATCATTACTCCAGTCTTCAGTGTCACATGATCCTTCAGAAATTATTCTAATATGCTGATTTGGTGCTCAGTCATTATCAATTATTATTGGAGCTTAATTACTAATAATGGTTCTTATTACCAGTATTGAAAACAGCTTTTGTTACTTGATATTTTCATGGAAACTGGTACTTTTTTTACAAAGAAATTTCAAAATAACAGAATTGAAAGTATTAATTTCTCTCCCTTTTTTTACTTACCACAAACATTTGAATGGTGTGTTATGGTTTATTTCCACAAAAATATTAAGCTGCAAAAACTGTTTTCAACACTGATATTTCTTGAGCACCAAATCAGAATATTAGAATGATTTCAGAAGGATCACACAACACTAAAGACTGGAGTAATGATGCTGAAAATTTAGCTTTGGCATCACAGGAATAAATTACATTTAATAAAACAAAAAATTAAAAACAGTTATTTTAAATTGTAATAATTTGTAATAACTGTAAAATTTTAAATTCCATTGAATAAATGCAGCCTTGGTGAGAATAAAAGACTTCTTTCAAAATCATTTAAAAATAAATAAATAAATAAATAAATAAATAATAAAAAAAAATATTCCAGACTTTTGACTGGTAGTGCATATACCGTACATATACTGTCTGTAGATAATAGGTGATGATCAATAGATCAATAAAATGATCAGACAATAAAAGTTACATAACTGTATCAATTGCAGAATTTACAGTTTATTTACACATCTGTTCATAATATTTCAAAATGTCAAAAGATGTACCCGCAGACAGAGATGAAGTGAAGTGCTAATTGGGAACACTTTCTGCCAGATGCGAATCACCTCTGGCCTGAAGGCTTTGACCACATACACTGAGCCCAGCTTTAACACATCACCCTCAGCCCAGGTACACACCACCTTGGTGGCCCTGCGCAGACCCCCATCCAGCACCTCCTGGTGGGCTAATGGTTGAAGAACAGCTGTACGTCCATGCTGAAGCCAGGTGGAGATGCTAGAGGACCTATCTCCAAGAGAGGACATTGCTTCCGTCTCCTCCAGTGTATAAATACAGACCTCAACGCCACCTGAATAGAGCAGAGGACATTTATGAAAAGAGCCAAATCTGTCTATTACTGGTGAAATAAAACCATGGTTTGATTATTTACCCAATAAAGACACAGGGGTAAATGGTATAGAGTGAGCCAGTCTCATTAGGTTATTCCTCTCCATTGCTGGAAGGAAATAAATAAATAAATAAATAACCAAAAGACATCAACCATATAAAAAAAATAATAATAATTATATATATATATATATATATATATATATATATATATATATATATATATATATATATATATATATATATATATATATATATATATATATATATATATATATATATATATATATATATATATATATATAAGGTAATACTCACCTGAGTAATGCTGGCCTAAATCATCTGTCAGTTTAAATGTAGAGCTCCTTACTAACATCAGACATAGAGAACACAAAACACATGTCCTTCAACAAAATCAAACCCATGTAATTTACTCACATCATAAACGGACTTACAATATAAAGTACAATTACCTTCTTGTGTCATACTGCTTACCCTACAAGAAGTAGAGAAATTATGTGAATAGTTAAAAATGTTTCCTGTGATGAATTAAAATGTCTCATCAAATCAAAAACCGAACTTACGATGGCCTTTGACTAATAGACTTGGCCCAGCTGCTTAGAAGTGGCTGCCCGGGACTCACAGTGTTCTGTGTAGAGATCATAACACAGCCAATCAAATGTCTCACAAACAGGGAAGAAATCAAATCACCTTCATGATATGAGCACTACAGGTGAACCTACCAGCCATGATGGGGCCAGTTTTGTGAAATCCACTTGGTCAACATCTAGTAAATAAAATTAAAAATGATCCCAGTGTCACTTTGTGTGTGAGTGTCATTTCATTTGTGCCAGTATTTCCAGAAATAAGAAATAAAAACGAATAATTTCGAAAAGCAGATTCTAAGCAGACTGTTAAATTTCAAGCAATTGAGCAAAGAGATGTGCCTTGTTGTGTTTTTGTGACATATACCAGGGGTTTTGGGGAACTTGGAAAAGTTCAGAGCAAAAATAAATAATGATAAAACAAAACAAAACAAAACAGGGGTTCCTTCGCAAGGGGATTATCATAATTCAGTGGTATTCTTGGGCATTAGAAATTTAAAAACACCCAACATTTCACTGTAAATGTATTTAAAAAAAACATACTCAGCTGGGTTAGACTGACTGAGGTTCTGAATCTTCGGTCAAATAGGCCTTTTACTTTCCTCTTCCTTTTTCTGCGTGGGTCAAACTCATGCATGCATCCCCGTGTTTCATCTAGTTTTACCTAAGAGGAGACCATATGTCCATCACTAGTGCTACATGTAAGACCACCACTAGTGGAAAACTTGCATACAATCAAATAAAACAGACACAGCAGGATGGCTTACAGTTTCAGGAGTTCCTGCTTTAGTCTTTATGGACTTTTTACCAAATGATTTTTGCCTCCTGAAGATCTTAGACAATCCTACAGATTACAGATAGACATAAACTGGTTATTAAACAGAAACTGAGGTTGTTACTTAGGACATTGTTATCATGTGAATCCATTATACCTCTCTGGTCATAGCTATGTTGGGGAGGCATCAGAAGTGTTTGTCTGCCATGCTCTGATGTTGCTGTATCAGGCATGGCCATAGTCTCCACACTAGCTGAGAGTGAGCGGCTCTGCTCCAGATCACAGGCCCATTTCCTGCCTAAAAGTCCTTGACGTCTTGTGAAGTGTTCGCCATCATCAAGCCTGTAGAATGCCGGGTTTCTGATCCCAACTGCTCTGTCTCCATCACTCTGGGAGTCCGCAAGCAGGAATGTGTGGCTGGAGGCTCTGGATATCGCATGCAAGTCATCCTCATCGTCCTCTTCCTCCATAGACTCCTCATGGCTGGGTTGAAGCTGGAAGTCCCTCATCAAAGGCATGGTGGGAGAACTGGCACGTGATGGTTCCCCAGATCCCTTGTCCCTCCATCCAGCGCATAGGTGAGGTAAAGAGAGATGGCATTCCACTGATACACCTTCTCTTGAATCGCCACGCTGTAGGGGCCACCTAAAACTGTAATCTTCTTCCTCAGGGTTTGCCAACATGCATTTGCTCCTGACCTCAAAGGGTCCGACACTCCCTGGTGGCAACTCCAGGGAAGGACGCTGTCGGCCAGGCCCCAAACCTCGGAGCAGGGAAGGTGGCATACTCCGGTAATGCTTTGGAGATGGAAGCGTTTGGCTGGGCGCGACACTTCCACCAACGCGGAGACAGCAGCTATGGGACACTTGCTCATGGCGACATGTAATTGGTTGGCTCTGACCAAGACGGGCCACTTCTTGCTGGTGATTGTCTGTGGCTGAGAGGAGGTTTAGAGTGTCTACTGCTAATGCAGACAAGTCTTGCAACTGACCCAAGTGACCATCTAAAGTGCGCAGATTGTCCTGGATGATATTGACCTTCTCAGCAACCTCAGCTAATATTCCAGCCATCTCTTCAGCCCTAGAAACAAAAATCATAGAAGACAAACTATTCTACTATTCCATTTAAGACAACCAAAACCTTTTGGGGAATTTTTAGAAAATATCAGATTGCATACCACTGTTGTGCCAATGACACACAATTGCATGTCCCATTACACCCGGTTGATAGGTCCTGTTTCAACATTAGTAAGAGTCTAGAAGATGTAAATGGCTGGATGGCTAAGAATTTTCTCCACTTAAATGAGAGCAAAACTGATGTTGTTTTTGTCCCTCTTAGCTCTAATCTCTAATTACTTGGGGCCCCTCTCTAAAAATGGTCACTCATATGCAAAAAATCTTTTTTAGCATCCCTTCATTGGTTACCAATAAGATGTTGGATTGATTTCAAGGCCCTACTATTAATTTTCAAAGTTTTAACTGGTCTAGCCCCCCTAATATTTATCAGATCTTTTATTCTACACCAGCCAGTTAAGGTAAAAGTAATAGATTTAAATGGGAATTCAGATGCTTCATAAAGAAAGTTCAATCAACTGATAGATTAACTAAAACAAAAATGATGTAATTTCTTGCTGCATCCAAATGACTACTGGGAGATGTACTCACTTGTCAGCTGCAGAGCGAATCCGGTTGATTTGGCTACCTTGTTGACTCTCATTTTTGTCTCTGAAATATCCAGCGACACACTTCTCCTCAAACTCATGCAATTTCTTCAGATCATTGGGGGCCAGGAGTAATTCTGTAAACATACAGAACCAGCAATACACTTAACTACGTATGTGATATAAAAATGTATATAAAAATAGGATTTTTAAGAAACAACAGTACATTCTATTTTTGAATAGGATCAATAACAAATATACATTCATTTTTGTGCAAAAATCAATTTGAGACTCTGAATGTAATTTTTTATTATTTTGTAGATTATTTTGACTATGGTGCAACTATAGTGTCTTTTTAATTTATTTCTTCAACATTTTTTAGAAATAATTTTGAATTCAGAACAAAAATGTACAGCATTAATAAACAGATCTGCTTCTTAGTCAAACTCTGATCACAATAATCATGCAGTGAAGAATACTGTGCATAATTTGTAAGGTAAGGTAACATTCAACAAACAATATGTATTTTATTTGTGTTTGTTCTATTGTAATACTGAACATATCCACGTCTGCTGGATTTTTTTTTTTTTGTGTGTGTTTATTTTGTAAGACATAACAGAGGGCTATGATGGTTAATAAAACAAATTACATAAAAACACGCACTTACTCAGACCAGTTCTTCCACGTTTGGATGCCTTGGTGTGCTTTTGCCACATTGAACTGAGACACAGAGTCATGTGACTGAGAAGGATGAGAGGGGGTGGCAGCCACGGTTTCTCCTGATAGGTCATGATGTAACGATAGCGGTTATATTTCCACAGCTTACGGGATATGGAGCTCATGTCAAAGTAAACATTGCTGTGAAGTGGATAATAAGGCAAAGTAGGTTAAACCATCACAAAGCAACCAAGACTCAACAATACATCAACGATGTTCCAATCTGGATCACATGGCGTATATAAGTGCAACAACTCAAAAGAAAAAATTATCACACAAGGAAACAGATGAAAATATGTGAGTGAATAACAAGTCTTAAAGATGAAGATGAAGTGCATACTTGAAGAAGGCAATGAGTACATTGACCATGATGATATACTGAATAAAAAGGTACACAGCCTGCAGGAAGGGGGTGAGGAAGGCTCCAGGGACACAGGTTTCAGGTTTACTACAGGCTGGCAAAAACAAAAAGGATGATCACAATAGAATATAAAATAGAAAATGTCTTACAAAATAAGAATAATAGAGTAAATCATAAACAAGATGTGAAGAGTGGCCTGACAACCAAACTGTGGGAAAAGGTTTATTCACATCAGTTTTTGTTTTACTCACCATCAATTTCTCCAGCATACACCTCCCCAAAGATCATCCAGTAGGGCTGGAAAACTACATCTCTGAGCAGTCTCCAGGATGGATCCTCATCAGGGGACAGGATAGACTTCCTGGACGTGCCGAAACTGACCAGCACAATCGCCATAATGACTACGATATAGAACATATTGCTCATCTGTGGGAAAAAGACATTAATTTAATATACAAAATATACATTTTGAATTATATTATCTATTACTGTGAAATACATCTCAAAGTTATAAAAAACCTTTTAATTTTGAGGGTTTTTTTTTAGAAAAACATGGTAAATGTTGTAGGAAGACTTATTTACTAATACATTTAAATTACACACCATTTTGGTGATCATGGTTAGGTAGGGTCCTGCATGCTGATTCAGAGCGAACAGGTCCAGAAGCCTGACAGACCAGAAGATAAAATCCAAAGAGTAGACAATGTGACTGGCTAAGCGTGTTTCTTGATGCCACCGGAGGGAGACCCCGACCAAGAAGAGGAGGATGCCCATGAAGTCATTGATATTCCAGTACTCACTGAACCACACCTTCAACTTCTTAGTCAACTTCCTTGGCTCCAAAACCCACACCTAGAAGACACATGGAACCCATTATCATAACTCTCAACATAATATACTTAATATGTCAATCAGTGGCTCACAACTGGTTGGTTATGAACCAAAGTTGATTAGCAGGTTTGTTCTAAAGTGTCGTAGACAGCAGAGAAAACAAAATGCTAAATGGAATGTTCCTAACAATCTAAAAGAAAAAACACTTCCTGTTGTCATTCACGTACAATATTATGCAAGAAATCAAACAGTACTGTATTGTGGCACAAAGTCATCTTTCACTTGGTAAAAGCTAGCCAGTTTGTTTATGATGGTTACTGTGAATTAGTATCTGTTGAGCACATGAACACTAAAATGACATATAGGTCATGCTCATAATTTAGCATTTTGTTAGGCCTATGCACCTCACAGTAATATTAAGGATGTTTGTTGGAGCAGATACCCTTGTGGACAGAGCTACCATCCATCCATCTATCCTTTTTTGTATAATAAACAGTTTTGTACAGTGTTGGATCATAATTTTCAATGTAAAATATGGGTCATTAATAAAAATTTAGGAGTAAATTCTATTAATGAAGAATCCCAAATATTTAAGAAATATCTTCAAAATAGCAGAATAGCCTAACAAAATAAATTAAAATAAATAATGTGCTTTTCAAACAAATGTCTTTTATATTTTGTGTCTTAAATCCTTACAAGTTATATGTAGTCGCATATTCATTGGACTGCTTTTGAATATTATCACTATTTTGCTGCTGATTTAAAAAAAAATAATTTTTGTTTGTTTTAAATTATTGTACTTAATTCTTCTAGAATTCATTTTGTACTGTTATTCAGAGTATTTAACCAAAATACAATAATTGCTCAAACATATAGTCAATGGCAGAACTCTGTTAATAATTCCCACCAATGAACTGCTGCTGAGTTCATAGATAACAGAGGATGGGGGAGTTGGACAGTGGCATTCTCAGGGTCAACTTGAAAACACCCTAATCAGAAAGAGATAGCACCTTCCAGAAGACCTTTGGAATCCAGCTTGGTTAAGATAAGTTTTATTCTTTAATTGCCCCGAACAGCTGCAAAGGGCACTGAGCCAACCATTCACAGACAAAAGCAGACATTGATGATGTCATACTGTATATTTCTTTTACCTCTCGAGCTTTTTCCGCTGCCATGGTCAGGATGTAAGTTATGACTAAGCACTCCTGAATGTTGGGTTTCTCATCCAGCCTCACCAGCACAGTATAAGAGAACATCATGAGGAAACCCAAGAATGCCATCTGTGTGGACAAAGCAGATCTTCAGAAATGAAAGGCTGAAAACGGTGAAAGATGGAGCGAGAGGGTGTAATGAAAGAATGGGGAAAGCTCTGGGGAATTAAGGGGAAACCTACTGTGTGAAACCAGAATTTGACCACCGGAGCAGTATAGAAGTCATACACCTTCCTGGTCCAGGGGCAAAGACATCTGCTCCCTTTCTCCTCATCACCCTGAATCTAGAGAAAGACCACTGTCAATGTAAATTACACAATGTGCCATAAGAAGTCAAAGAGTGAGTAGTGTGTTAGTAAGTTTGCAGCAGTATTGGGGATTGACTAACTGAGAGTAGTGAGGTCATAGCATGACTAGTTTACCAGTTTTCAAAATAGCGCAATTTTTTCCAGTAACGGGTAACTTTTTTTCAGTAAGTAATAATGTGGCATTCCTGTGTACATTTTTTTGACGTTGTATTGCGCAAGCAATTTTGCAGCAGCGTGAGCTGAGGAAAGAAACAAACTCTTCAAACTATCCTCTATGAAGGGTTGTTCACACCAAGGATGAAATCTATAATGACAACTATCAGCCCTCTAGTGAATCGGTTAATTTGGACAGTTCAGGCAAATGAGCCAGCTGAATCGCCAATTGAAGTTCCTGCACAGAATTAGCTAGGTTAGTTAGGGAGACAGATAAAGATTTAAATGTAGTTATTTATTGTATCTAGCCACTTCTTGTAAAGAATAGCTTTACTGTAATTTATGCAGCATGACCAGTGTAGTTTGATTTACAAATTAATGACTCTCTTTATTCTGTTCTTTTGATAAAATAGTCAGTCAAAAAGAGTGGTCAGTCTGAATCAGGCTAACAAACTGAATGGGCTCCCCTGCTGCAGAAACATAATTCGAGTGTAATGTGTCAGCAGAGTCGTAAATGTATCGTTACAGTGAGTCTGTCTAGATTACTTACTGCATTTGCTGCCCCTTCTTGCTCTGATGCCCCAGGGCTTCCTGGGTCCCACCCAAACTGCAAGGCTTCCTGGGGCTGAGGAACATGGGACATCTCTGCCTGACTCTTAAACTCTAGCATCTGAATGGCCACAGGCATCAGAATACTGGCAATAATCTGGACATGAAAGGATGTGGATTTGGGGAACAGCCATTAAAAAACAGATCTGGGTCACAAATATGCTGTAAAATGGTAAATGTCAAAAGAAAGAAAATAAAATAACTCTGTATATATGGTAAATCTCTAAATCTGTAGGCACATGGCTGCCAGCTTGACAAATATGTTTGAAATGCAAGTTATTTGTGTCACTTCCTTTCAGCTTCTAGGAAAGCTGACCCCCCTGAGTAATTTCTTAGTTTTATTTTTGCCTCTTTGAACCATGGAGCTTACAGCAACGAATGAAACTTCTGTAGTAAGATCAAAACATGTTGCAAGCCAGACTTAAACCTGCATTTTCCAAGTAAACACCACCTTTAAATGCAATCAATTTCAACAGAGATTTAACCTTTCTGCAGCTTTGTAACTCAGAAAATGAACTATTAAAAAATGCTTCATCCACGCTAAGCTATATAAGTTTATCCATGTTACTGAAGTCACACTTTTTAGACAATTATCAGGCAATTCAACACACCTTGAACCAGGAGTTCTTACTCATGTTGAGGCGTCCCATCCACAAGTCTGTGAGGAGCATCTGAGTGCAGTTGTGAGCCACAAAGGGCCTGAGTCTTGAGGAGACTGCCATTTGCAGACAGGTGAAGTTACTCCAGTCCTTCATCTCCCATGTCAGCAGCTTCATCGCCATGCGCTCATTCTCTCTGAAAGCCTGATCCAGGAGATCCACAGCCAGCTGTCCAAACTCTCTAAGAGATCAGTACAATCACATTACTTCTTAACCAGCAGACAAGTTTCAAACACAAAATCTTTAAACTCAGCTTAATCTTTTGAAATACAGTTCCTTCTAATCCAATGCAATCTCCATTACATTTAGCACATGGAGTTTGTTATTAGCTTTGGAATGAGGAAAAACGCAAACTGACAAAGACTTCTTCTTCAGCTCCTCGGCCATGCTGTCACCCATATTGCTCTCCTTGGCTTCCACTGCCATAGCGCGGTAGAGCTTGCAGGCTACAACCGCCCTGGCCATAGCCTGCTCTCCATGCTGCCACAGGAACAGCGCCATCTCTTGCCGATGCTTGAGCACTGCCCACACAAACAGGTCGTTAAAAGTGCATACAAAGTCGGGGCTCTGGGCTGACTTCTGGTCCTGAGGTGCTACCGCACCCTCCTGCAAAGACATAATTCTGGGTGTTTTTAATAAATGGAATGATTGTGAACGTATTCGTAAGTGCATGACTCATTGTTGCGTCTATGAACAGAATGAAGAAGTACAAAGGACCTGGTGTCTGAACGGCTGAGCGGTTCTGTGGAAATGGGAGCGAGATGAGGAGGCCTCTGGAGTTTTAGCTGCTTTCCTAGCCTTGCTGAAGGGGCTGGATGTCTCCTTACCACCCTCCTATCCCAGATCAACATAGATCATTACATTTATGTTAGATAATGTCTAAAGAAAATGAAAATTCATGGCCAAAAGATTTCAAAACACAGAAATGTATGGTTATTGGCAAAAATGTTTATATGAATGAATCATCAGAGATCAATAATACTATGTCAGAGTTAAATAACACAAACAACATACAATATATTTGTCATTATATAGCAGCTGGATGGCAGAAAGGAGGCAGACCTTAGCTGGGCTATGGAAGCGACTATACATGACTCTGAAGCTCTTGCGTGTATATGTGCTTCGATAAGCTCCACCAATCAAGTATTCAATCACCATTCCGATGTCAATTAAAGAGATCTTATAAACAGCAGGCAGACG
Source organism: Chanodichthys erythropterus (assembly GCF_024489055.1). Lineage (NCBI taxonomy): Eukaryota > Metazoa > Chordata > Actinopteri > Cypriniformes > Xenocyprididae > Chanodichthys > Chanodichthys erythropterus. Next base: position 33,479,828 of record NC_090233.1, read on the forward strand.
AGTCTACAAAAAAACACAGAAAATGCATATGGAAACACTTATTCAGGTCATGGGCCTCTTGATGGATCGATAAATGCAGCAAAAACTGAGAGTTACATTTTAAGCATGACCTACTATAACATGTATTTATTATCATATTAATATATATTTACATACTGATGTTACATTTGCAAAGCCATTCAAATAATTATCATTAACATAAACACAAAGTTCTGCCATGAAACTCTAGATGGCGTAAGCTAACTCAACATGCTCGTAATCACTTCATTATCTATAGGACACAGCTGACTAGTCCCTGCTGTATCAGTAGCCACCAGTGAGCTTGCACGCTCAACCTTCAAATACATGGGTAGCATTTGCCTTAGCAGTGCAACTCTCTTTCAAAAACCCTCCACCTTCCCCAGCTCCACCTGTATAGATCTGCTACAGGTAATTCATGTATGCTATATTGCACAGCAGTAGCATGTCTTACTTGCTCATAAGTCCCGTACTTGCTCTGCAGCAACAGCAGCAAATAACATACGGCAGCAGCAGCAGCAATAAAAGCAGCAGCAGTATAGCAGATCTATTACGCCAAGACCAAACATTTCAACATTTTCATACCCGTTACCATGCCAAACACTTTATATAGTACGTATATAGTATATATTTTGGGGTTGGTAATATTTTTTATGTTTTTGAAAGAAGGCTGTTATGCTCGCAAATGCTGTATTTATTTAATTATAAGGCAGTAAGGAGAGGAATATTATCAAATATTACTATAATTTAATTTATTTAATTTAATATATTTAATTATAATTATAAATATTTAATTATACTTTAAATATTTTAAGATATTTTAAAATGTAATACATTCTGAAAATGGCAAAGCTCAGTTAATCAAGTTATTTTAATATCAGATTTTTTGTTTAACAAAACAATTTACCAGTTGACAACCCTTGAACTATGAAATTCAGAATGCAGAACAGATTTTTACTCTACACAAACCTGTTTGGCATCCTCAATGATGTGTCGAAGGAAATGATCTGATGAGCCTTTATGCTAGAAAATACAAATATATTCAACATAAGAAGGATCAGAGATACTCACTTATATCAGAGACAAAAGGTTCATGTAAATGGTAAATGAGAATTACTATGTTGTAGAGCTGTTCCAGACGAGAGATGGTCAGGAAGTGGTTCATGGTCATGCCGTTTTCAATCAACAGCTTCACAAAACTGACACGATCCATTAAAAGTGCATCCAACATGGTCTGCTCCAGAGATCCCACCTACAAAATCCAAAGCTGGATTATACACATCTGTTTTAACTTATAAAAGCCTTAATCCTGGCTGTAAAATCATAACTTGTTTACTTTACCTGCCACTGTTGTCCGTACACCAGAATGTGTTCCTTTGCGATATCAGCCCTGTCCCAGGCCAATGTGATACTCAGCTGCTCCTCAGGGGAAGCTCTGGTACCTGTATTTTCATTTTTTGAGGGAATTACCACACTATTCATATATACATAAATAATATGATAATTATTATTGAGCATTACTGTACATACCTCTCAGTGATGTAGACAGGATTGCAACATCTGCCTCTTGAATTTCCTCAGATTCTGAGTCAAAAATGGTGATCTAAAATGAAACATTGAGATGGTCAGCATTAAAACAGATTTTTAAACTAGTACCACTGCTGTTGTGTCGTGTTCAATATAGCCAGCAGTTATTTATTTTGTTTGGTATTAATATGAACCCACCAGCATCCCATGCCAATATATAAATGCATGTAACTCTATAAGACACCCAGAGGAGATGTTGTTCTCTTAACATGCCTTTGGCATTTCGTCTTCACATGAGTGATTCATACCCAATCAAAGAATCTGTATGCCTGGGGACCAAATTAATCCCTTCTACTCGATTAATATGGAAATACGTTTCATGCGCCATCATTCCAATTATTCTGTTCTCTCTCAATTTAGAAGCTCAGAGATGTGGGATGGGTGTGGTAAACTACAACATTCCGTTTGATGAAGGCTTAGCATCAGAGCTTTCGGCATAGTGACAGAGACCGATACACAGCAGGCATCTTATCACACAAAACAACCAGTGTTTACCGCCAAGTAGGAGGAGAGAGGAAGAAGAAGACGGAAGAGGTGGAAACAGCCAAAGAAATGCAGAAGGGGATTGGAATATGTTGAACTAGGTTCATAGTTTAGAGGAAAAGAACTTTGCTGATGAGTGAGGAGTTCAAGATAGTTAGAACTGAATAACATTTCCTGAACTTACGATTAGAATCTGAAAATAAACTGATCGGTATCTCCTGAGAGTGGTGAAACCAAGACGGATGCCACTATTTGAAATGACTGAGTACATTTTTTATTTTAGCACCTTATTTTAAAAATGTTTCTTTGATGGGTCAGAACATTTTGGTGAGCACATAATCAAAAAGATCAAGTAATCCGTCATCATCTATCCAGTGAAAAAGACGGAGAACATTTACAGACAGATTAAATAAACACTAGAGTGATCAGGATCTAGATATGAAGCTTATTACATTTTGTTTAGCTGTTATTCTATGAATACTTGACAGATGAATGCCATAATTTACCAGTCAGAATCAAGTATTCCAAAGAGATCTAAAATAATGCTATTTAACTTACAAGCTCTCTATGTTCCATGCATTCCATAAGTATGTTGAAGAGTTCGGTGGACTCTGGTCTCTCCACACCAAACATATCCTGAATCCTCAGCAGGACATCCTCTTTAATATCGGAATCTAACTTTCTGTGACAAATATTTTTACAAGCCATACACAGAAACAATGGTCAAAATACTCATTATAATAGCACCTAAACTATATTAACTTCATACACATTTACGTCAGACACACCTGTCTATAGCTGTTTGTTTGTGTATTAAAGCCAGCAGGTCTGCAGCTCTGCCTGTTCCCTCAAACACCAGCACAGGCACAGGAGAACTTCTGCGCACATACTCCAGCACCACAGAGAGGATGGCAGGACCCCCCTCGACTACAACACACACTAAAGGCACATGCTGAGGCAGCCCTAAAATGGACACACACAAACACATCACACATGCACATATCATTTAACTTAAAGACAGAGATCAAAGAGTGAAAACACTTACTAGGGTGGATCTTCTGAAAGTGTATATGCCTTTCTAGTCTCTTCCTCAGGTCTATTTGACAACCTGATTTACCCATAGTCCCATCATCAACTAACAGGAAGTGTGAATGCATGCCATTCAGACTGGCACGTTTACTCAGAGGATTACCCAGAGCCTGGTAGTGCCTCAGAACCTGACATAGGAACATAAACCCCAACATCAATATAGCAGACACAGAATAAAATACAGGAAATGATTATATAACAAAATAACATTTAAAAATAATTAACAAACTAGATGCATTACAACACAAACAACAAAACTCAGAATATTATGTTGTTTTATTACACACATCCAAAGTCTGAGGCCGCTAGTGAAAATTCTCTATTGAAAATGTTTATAATTTAATGCTTTTTGTCAAATTATATTATCAGTATAAACATTTAAGTGAGAAGTTGAATTGAATAAATTATATTTCAGAATATTTGGTTTGTCCCCATTTTGCACTAATGACAGCAGGACTTGACCCGCATGAACTCTAATCTGGTCGTATTTCTCTATCAGATAAAATCTTGAAAATGGGTTGTTCATAAGAAAAAGGAAAAAAAAGGATTCGGAAATCAGATTAGATCACAAAATCCAATCTTGGGATCAAATTGTCAGTTTGTGTTGTTCAAAACTTTTTAGTAAGATTGGGATGCCTTTGATTAAAAAAAAAAAAAAAAAAAGGATTATCCTGATCCCAGTAGAAGGGAGGATTTCAAAACACAAAAATGTACTAAAACTTTAAAACTGGTCAAATCCTTTGTATCATGTAATATATACACACTTATATTTTTTATTTTGCTCTTGATTAGTTTAACTGTTAAAAGAAATTAATTAGACGTAGACATTGGGCAACCTTTCAAGGCTTTCAGTTTTGGTGCCATTAAATAATCCCCCAAACAGCTGTCAATATCAAACAAAAAATATATTTAAATTTAAGCGTTTTTTTTTAATCGCTGTCTCTAAATTACATTGAAACATTCATCAGAGGTAAACCAGTTAAAAGTAGATTCTAACCAAGTTTCTAACTTCCCTTATTGAATGTATATTTGTTTGTTTTTGTTCTGAGTCACATGAGGGGCTACAGAGCCCCTAAAGGGACATGGTGATTGGGAGGAAAAATATGAGATGGGAGGAAAATGATTTTTAATGCTTTTACGTTCTCTCAAGAAACTTTGCATTCACTCTCCAAACTTTTGAGTTCTTTTTGAATTAACACAAAGTTTCTTGGGGGAACAAAACTTTTGTGAGAGAATACAAAAACATTAAAATATATAATTTTTCTCCCATATCATTTTTCCCATCACCTTGCACTTTAGTGCCTCTGTAGGGGGTCTGATTTGTTAAAAAAATTTTTTAAAAAATATTTATCTTCAAATTAAACTAAATTACAGTGACCCACACTGATTCTACTACCTGTTGTTTTTTTACTAGTAGCCTACATTGTGAAATGTAAACCCATTTGGAACACTGGTAATCCAGATTTGGTAATGTGAAAAAGTGTGTATCTGGATGCTTTTTTGGATTACCTGATCATGGATAGCAAAACATGGGATTTTCATGCTTATCCAAATAAACTTTTTGAACAACTGGGCCCTGATGATCATGTTTTCCAGTAGTATTTGAGAATGATCTAAAGAGATATACTGTAACATCTGACCATCGGTACAAAGAGTCCAATAATCAATGTCAAAAATGCACTTATTTTCTCAGTTACTCAGAAATGCAGAATTTTAAATATTTGTTTTATATCATAACATTTCTTTGCTTCTCAGGATTAAATCTTATTTTGAATTCCACTGACCTCAAATCCCACTGTACTTTGCAATATAATTCAATAATATAGTGTAGAAAAAAAGAAAAAAGAAAAAAACTTACATCCCGGCCTATGAGGTCACTGTTATTCTCAATAATCCCCCAGGGTGTGATCCCTACAACATTCCTCTTCCTGTGGTCATGTGACCCATATATTTTTACAGCATCACCAACATACTTAGACACACCTGGAAGCAAGGAGAAATAATATCCAGTTGTTACTTTTATTGTTAACTAAAACTATTAAAACTTGTTTTCAGTAATTAAAAAAAAGCTGAAATAAAATTAATTAATATTAATAAATACTACAATAGTATATAAATAATACTACAATAACACTGATAAGGTCATAATGAACTATAGGTATGCATAAACTCTCCTTGATACCAAAGAAGTTGTACTTCTACATATAATTGCTTCACTAGAAAATAGTGTGATGGCAAACATTTAAAGTGCATTCCACATATACCACTAGCACTCATAAACACAAACCTGCATTGATCCCGTCAGTCAGTATCCATGCTCCAGTGCTCTCTGCAGCTGTGATGAGCCCAGTGCTGAAGGCCTGACACACCCGCGGAGACAGAGGGAAGCTATCGGTCCCTCCATGCACAGAAATCACCAGCTTGGGCATCTCCATGTGCCATTCTCTCAGCATCAGCTGCACCAGCAGCTCAGGTGGAGTGTCACAGGACAGACGCACATACTGTAGAGAAAACAGCACTTTATTTACTATGCATGATTCTATATTATATATGCACTGTTAATAGGAATCTAGATGACAAGTTTTTTGTCCATGTATGCACCAACCTTGGCACGACATGTGCGCTTTGTGCTGCCCTGGAAGTCCAGCGATCCGAAAGCATCGGTGGGGCTGATGCTGGTGTGCCGCAGCACTGACCACTCCTCCTCATCAGCAGAGTCAGGCCCAGGGCCATGTCCCAGCAAGCCAGAGTACGGACACACATGCTCCGCGATAAGCCTCCCACAACAACATCTGAAGACAGAGATGACATGAGCCATGTCTCTTTGAGAATGTTGAAACTTCATATCATCAGGTTTCCAACAGCTTTTGACCAGTGAATTACTATGACTTTTCCAGTCATGATTAGTGGATAAGGAATTTAATTATTTTATAGAGATTGCACTCACAAAGAGTGCAAGTACAAAGTGTGCATGACTATATGGAGCTCCGCACATGACACAGCAGAAAAAAAATAGGTATATCGTGGATGCATTATGGGAACGAATTCTTAAACCAAAAAAAACAATTTTATATATATATATATATATATATATATATATATATATATATATATATATATATATATATATATATATATATATATATAAAAATGCACGTTTATCCCTGATTTTATCTTGATTTCTAAAGAATTTTACAAATTTCCATGACTGAGCTTTTACGTAAAAAGAAGGAAAAATAAATAAATAGAGAATGTATGTACTGAATCTGATGATCAAAATAAATACTACCTTACTAAGCTTTGGCACACTTGACACACTGGATAACACCTGCAAAACAGTAAAAGTTGCAAATGGTCTTTTAAGGAAAAAAAAACTATATTACACCTGATAAACTCACATTATCATCACTAAAAGATAATAAATAGATATGAGAACCAAGATTATTAAGCACACCTGTGATGATCACGTGAGGCTGGCAGAAATTTGACACATTCTCTCTTGTTAAAAGTAGCCTGGATCCAAGTGTGTCTAGACTGAAGGGAAAACAGTTGTATAATGTTTGTCATATTATAGGCCTACTATTATGAGTTACGATAATATTATAATATTATTATCATAATATTGTCTTAGTTATCACTATTATTATAATAATAGGCCATGTGTGTTTTTATGTTTAACTATCTATTGTTAACTATATTATTCATTGAAATAAATGTGAAATAAAATATTAGAAAAAAAATAGAAATGTTGACTTGGCAACTAACTGAAATAAAATAAAGTGAAGCTGAAATATTAAATTATTAAAACTAAAAATGAAATAATAAATAATAAAGCTAGATAGGACTATTAAAACAACTAATACAAATGACATAAACATCACAAAATTAAATGAAACTGAACTAAAATGAAAATGAAAACAGAAAATATAAAAATTACAGCATATTAAAATTATTAACCTATCCTATCCCCTTCTATCTCCTTACACTAACCTACCCGGATTAGTGTAAGGGGATAGAATATACATTTCGTACAGTATAAAAACCACTGCGTCTACGGAGAGTCCCCACAAAGATCGTAAACCAGGTGTGTGTGTGTGTGTGTGTGTGTGTGTGTGTGTGTGTGTGTGTGTGTGTGTGTGATGTAACATACCATTTCTCCTCAAATCTCCTTTACAGTAGAGTCAGTCAGTCATGAATACTTTCAGGCGGTCCTGAATACTTTCAGCGTTGCAGATCTTTGCCAGACAAAAAACAATGCTTTAGCGTGAGGTGGAAAATTACTTACATACATCCTTTTCCGGGAATTATTAGGTGAAATTATGAGACTTGAGAAGCAAAATTCCTAACTTAGAATACCGCCATCTAGCCGAAGAAAGGAAAAGGAATAAAAGGGTGGAGGGTGTCCTCAACCAAAACAGTGATACTTTTACTTACTGTACTACAACCCGAAGAGCCATATAAACATATCATGTCAGAAATACGTTCGTGCGTTTGAGGTCGCAAATTCTTCTAACTATACGCATACAAAACAACAGTCCTGTGCGGAATGGGGGATGAGATAACTGAAACACAAGTTTTAACATGCCTTAGAAAAAAGCCCTGTAGGATATAACTTTTCGTTTCATACAAAAGGGCAGCTATTAGCCTACCTCAGATAACACGCGTTAAGCTTAGCGCTTTATTTACCTGTGTAATAGTCTTGTTTTCCCAGTCATGCTTCCCATAACTTCAGTGTATTTTTATTCCAGCATTAAACGTGCATAATTGAAGAGGTACGATTAGCTAGGAAGTGGGTGGGCTTACCAAGGGCTGTAAGTGTCGAGTGTGGACACGCAACTGGAACTTTAACATGTTTCTTTCTGGGAAGCTTGTTCTTGTTCAAGAGAGACCAATTGCAGTTGCATAACATAACAAATGTAACTTCATTCTTGACTTCCTTCCAGTATCTGTTTCGAAATATTTTTCAGATGCCATGAGATGGAAATGATTTTTTTTTTTCTCGCTTTAAGTGTTATATGATTTTGCACTGGTTTCAGGAGCAGCGGAGCGAAAAGGGAAAATAATGTGTTCGTGAATGACTAACTAAATGCGCGCAGACTTTAAGGAGGAGCGAAAACGATGGAAACCGACGTCAGGCCAAACCTCAGTCACGAGATCGCATTTTGACAAATAAACAATGTTTAGTTATGAAAATGTTAATTGCTGCATTGTAAGTAGCAAACATAGTTGTAAGTACCAGTCTTAGGGTTTATTTGCAGATAAGCTCACGATTATTCATATTTACAATACTAGTATTAAAAGCTAATAATTGTTTTAACACCAAATCCGTCCCATTCAGATGCACTAGTGGTATGTAAATTGTTTCACACAGTTATAGCGCCTTCTTCTGTCCAAACCGGATGAAACGTTGCATGCTTCCGACCCTACATTGGCCCACCAAGTTTACTGACAATTTGACGTTGTTGATCTTATTTAATATCTTATGAAATCGGATTGATGCATACATAGGCTACACATTATATATTATATATATATATATATCCCGATCCCAAACTTTTGAGCGGTAGAGTATTATATATATATATATATATATATACACACACACACACTACCGCTCAAAAGTTTGTGATCGGTAAGATTTTTACTGTTTTAAAATAAGTTTTGTCTGCTCACCAAGGGTGCATTTATTTAATTAAAAATACAATAAAAAACGTAATATTGTGAAATATTATATTACATTATTTCTATTTGATTATATTTTACAAAGTAATTTATTCCTGTGATGGCAAAGCTGAATTTTCAGCATCATTACTCCAGTCTTCAGTGTCACATGATCCTTCAGAAATTATTCTTATATGCTGATCTGCTGCTCAAGAAACATTTATTGTTTACAATTGTACAAAATATTTCTGTACAATATTTTTCAGGATTCTTTGATGAATAGAAAGTTCAAAAGAACAGTGTTTATTTGAAATCTAATCTTTTGCAACATTATGTCTTTACTGTCACTTTTGATTGATTTAATGCATCCTTGCTGAATAAAAGTATTAATTTCTTTAATTTCTTAAAAAAAAATAAAAAAAAAAGTCTTACTGACCCCAAACTTTTGAACGGTATGTAAAATGTTACAAAAGCTTTGTATTTTAGATAAATGCTGTTCTTTTGAACTTTCTATTCATCAAGGAATCCTGAAAAAGAAGTACACAACTGTTTTCAACATTGATAATAATAACAAATATTTCTTGAGGAACTATTCAGCATATTAGAATGATTTCTGAAGGATCATGTGACACTGAAGACTGGAGTAATGATGCTGAAAATTCAGCTTTGCATCACAGGAATAAATTACTTTGTCAAATATATTCAAATAGAAAAGTTATTTTAAATTGTAATAATTTTTTCACAATATTACTGTTTTTACTGTATTTTTAATTAAATAAATTAAGCCTTGGTGAGCAGACAAAACTTCTTTTAAAAACATTAAAAATCTTACCGATCCCAAACTTTTGAGCGGTAGTAATATATATATATATATATATATATATATATATATATATATATATATATATATATATATATAAAATTTATTTATTTATTTATTTTCCACCCTCAAATATACTGTTGTGCACATATATCCATTTAGGCTCTTAAAAATTTGTATTCATTTAAACAATTAAAAAAAAAAAAAAAAACCTCACCTGGCATCAGAGGTGTGGAGCTTGATTCTCACATGCTTCCATTTCTGATAGTATTTCTAGGTCCCAGTCAATTTTGAGCCAGAACTTGCCCTGTTGCCACACACCAGTTGTCTGAAACAAATTTGTCCAGTATACTAAATAATTGGAAACAGGACAACAAATTCTACATTGAACTCAATATTGGGTCTTGAACAGATCCATAAAATGTCTCTAAAGTACTGAGCTGTTTCATTAGCTTAAACCCTAACAAGACCGCATGTTGTTTTCATTTTTCATGTACATCCAATTTACAGATATTCCCAGAGGACCACCTAAATGGGACAAAGTATCAAAACTTGGCTTAAAGCAGGGTTATCTCTGCACGCTGATCAGTGGCGATGCAATCCCGTGATAAAGCTGGCATGCTCTCAGCCCTTATTCCCTCCTAGAACAAAGGTCTAGAGCACCTGACACAACAGGGTGGAAACAGGTATGTCACTCACTTCCTTTGGATGAAGAATGAGGAAAGAGATTACACCACTTAATGTACAGTAGTAGTTCAACTGTAAAGGGTAAATATAATGTACTTCACCATGTCAAAAAGATGAATCATGAAATCAGACAGGCACCACAGACAATGTAAAGCAAGCCAGTATCATGTATTAAAAAAAGAGAGACATTTTATTGCTGTTGGGCAATTTCAAAAACACTGCAATTACAGGTCACTGGAACATACAAAGCACTTGCTCCTTCTACCAAGTTCAGAAGCACCACATACTGTTGTCAAAAATATAATGTTGTTCAGAAGAAAGGAACACAGCCCCAAATTTTATAAAAACAACATTAACTAAAGAATAAAATTGGCTAATACCTACTGAACACCATAAACAGTGCAAAAAATCAGGCTCAGTCCAAGCAAAAGACTTGTGTTACCTTCAAAAGTCAATTGCTTTTCCAATACTGACAGAAAAACAACAACAAAACATGTATGATCAGTCCAATATGCAGCATTATGCGTTCACACTTCTGAAAACATGACCTATGTAGAAGAGGAATGAGGTCACATGACCGTGATGTGTTTCCATCAGAACGAAAGCTTCTGCTGGAGGCCTCCAAACTATACAAAGCACAAGGCTTTATTCATACATTCATCTAGTGCAGATCAGGGGAATCATCTCATCGTGTTCAGTCAGGTAATTTGGCAACACCTATACAACAACGAGCCTGTCACTGTGCACTGGCGATCTCCTCAGGTTTCCATCGCCTCTAAGTCTTTGGCGAAAGAGGCTGTGTAAGACCCAGTTGCGGGTTCAGACTCCAATAGAGAGATATCCAACTCAGGAAGTGGAACCCGCCAGAACTGGAAGGAATTGAATGGAGAGAGGTCCTCGTCTGTGTGCATCACCTAGTGGGATATAATCAAAGCTGAACACCCAAAGCATCCACTACAGCAAGCACATGTACCAACAGAAAGAATTATTAATAGAATATGATAAAAGTACCTGAAAGTTTCATAGTCAAAGAAAGAAAGATTGTAGACTGATAACATAGTGATCATGTACTGCCACCATATGTTCATTTGCCATCATTACACAGCATTCTACGGGACACCACACAGTAACACTTTGCTCTCAGGTGCATGCACTAGTATGTTTAAAACTTTACCTTGTCTCCTGCAGTAAGGTTATTTTCTTCTTCTGGCTGTTTATTTGACTCCATTTGACGCGCGCAAGATGAGCGTCGCGTGACAGGTCTACCAGCATCCTCGAATGTTCTAGACTTGCATGTGTTCTTATCTGCCAGCACTGAATCAACCCTGTTTGCAGCCACTTTTCTCGGTAGGTTGTCGGTATCCAGTGGGTCTTCGAGATACTTCGGTCTTTTCCTGCAGTGCTGTCCAACGAATGACAATAACGAGGATGGCTTAGCGCTTTGGACCACATTCACACCTACGACAGGTTTGTCAATGTTGGAGAGAGAACGAAAACTTCTTTTAATGGGAATTTCGGAAGGCAAAATGTTCTCTGCTCTCCGCTTGGTCATGTGTGCGACCTAAGTTTTCAAATTCAAAAAGAGTAAAACTTAGCCTATACTAAAGAGCGGCAAGACTTTTTTTTTAGTACGCAGAGGCATTCACGACAGTTGTGTCGTAAATGAAATTGAAACGCATGTTTGAATACAGCGCCCTCTGTGGCAGAGAGGTCGAACAACAATAACAACGTTTATTATGTTTTATTATACATGGTATAAAGATAAACCGTTGTGAATAATATCCATATCAACTAGAACTGTAAATGTTATAATATATTAAAGAACTTCCAAATAACTAATATGAAATTTGTGTGGTGAACAATAAACAGTCTTAAAGTCTTACAACATTCATATGTATGCAACAATATTCCAATTTTTCTTGAACGTAAAACGTTTTATTACAATATGTACAAGATCATGAAAATCTGTTAAGTTTAAAACAACTTTATTTTAGTGCTGCCAACTATTACAATTTTGATGGCCAGCAAGTTTCCTCAGAGGGGCTGGAGTAACGGCACAAGATCCAGAGTAGACTCTGCGAATATGATTTTAGACATGGAAACTGTCATAATGTAAACAACTGCAAGAAAAACACTGAAACGTATGTGCAGAGTGACAAGCGCCATTAGTAAGATGTAAAGTAGCACCCGGAACCTGAGGAATATGACTGAAAAGCAATGCACCAAAACATGACATATTTTTGGTAAATATCTGAAATAATTCAGTATATAATAAAGCTCCAGTCTTATTGTACTACAATGAATTTGCTATAATGCTGACATTCATGATTAAAATCCTCAGTTTATTATTTCATCCAGCCTTCTAAATGTCATGTTGAGTTTCTTGTCTGTAAAGTATCCTCAATCTGGTCATCTTTAGGTGTCTGATCTCCATTGATTAACTGTTCTGCAGGTTTTCGTACGATAAAAAAGACACAGTCGTAAAGGTACTTGAGCATGGAGCGATCGTTCTCTGTGTATGTGCTGGGAACAGACTCTCTCTCAAACTGTGGAGAAAAATACAGTAATACAGTTTATAACGGTATTACTGTTAATAGTAATTTAAACAGATGATAATTAACCATTTACCTCCAGGACAAATCCATATTTTAAAAGGACAGCCTTTATGTCCTCATAGCTCAGCTCAATGGACAATTCATTAGCCATATTCTCATAGTGGTAAAGTAGTGGACCTTTGAGAACAAATACAAAAAAACTTAAACCACAGCTGTTTTCAGCCTTTCATATGTAGATAACATCTGACTGTGAATGATTAAAATTATACAGATTATGACTTACCCAAATTTATCCAGACACCACCAGGTTTTAGAATAGTCCAGATGGTTTCAATGTAATCAAGAACATTGTGGGCAGTGTCAATGAAGAAACAAGTAGCAACACAATCCCACATTTCTGTATGGGAGATAAAACTTCAAATGTTCAAGGTCCCTGTCTCCATTTAAGAGCAGTATATACATTTGTTGATGTTTATAAAAAGCAAAAATCCCAAAAAAAAAAACAACAAAAAAAAAAAACCTCACCCGGGTCACTGTATACTTCCTGGAAGTCTCCAGCAACCATAGAGAAATCTGAGTCTACTGGAAGACTCTGTGGATTGACATCAGGAAAGGACACAGGTCTTGTTTGATCTGAGGACATTTTGTTATTACTGAACTGGTGAATCCAGGGATACAGAGTCAGAGCATTCTCCTCATCACACCTAAGAGACAAAATATCAGTTAGTTTCCTCTTTACTACAGATGTCATATACCATTCTGATTGCTTGATTCAAATTTGCTGTCAGTGTCATGTGCACTGTCCTAGAAGCAAAGAAGTTCAACCAGGAATACAAGTATTCTATACTATACTATAAAGTATAGTATACTTTGCCTTATCCTCTAAATTACATAACGTCACTAATAATAAATAGAGGCCGTTCCCCAAATTTAGAGAATATTATTTCAAAATGTTTTTGAGACCAAGAGAGAAACATAATAAATATAAAATATACATGCAATATTTATGTGAACGGTATTACTTGAATTTACTTGAACAATGTGTTGTACCTATTCAGAACAAAATTAGAGGAGAAGAGCATGAAGAAACTCCACTCGTTGCCTTGGCACGAATAGCCCAGACGAGCGATTTCCCATGCAAGTCGACCTAGACCGGACCCGGGCACTAACACTCTGACCTGGGACAGATCACTGTAGAGAGAAATTTAAAAATCAATATAAATTGAGCCCTTTTGATACAACAGATATATATTAATTATTTTGATATATACATTTATATAAATTAATTTAATCAGCAGAAATTTTTCCCCCCCAAAAAAAAAGTTTGGGTCAGTATTTTTATTCAGCAAGGGTGCATTAAATTGATCAAGAGTACAAAAGATATCTATATCCAATAAATGCTGTTGTTTTGAAATTTCTATTCATCAAAGAATCCTTAAAAAAATACATCAGATGGTTTTCACAAAAATTATAAGTAGCACAACTGTTTTTAACACTGATAATAGCAAGAAATATTTCTTGAGCAAAAAAATCAGCATATTAGAAAGATTTCTGAAGGATCACGTGACACTGAAGACTGGATTAATACATTTTACATTTTGAAATATATTCTTTCAAAAACATTCAAAAAAACTTACTGACCCCAAACTTTTGAACATGTAGTGTATATATACAGTGCATACTGCACATGCACCTTAAACTACAGTAGACCATATACATGCTTCAGAATTACGTGTTCATCAAAGTATATTTACCACTGTTCAGGAGGAAATAGTCTCTGGATCTCATCTATAATAGGTTTATAGCAGCTGTCCCTTTCAGCCTTTCCTGCTTCACTCCAGTCACGGACAAACTGCTTAATGGTTGACTTCAGCTTGTCCATGTCAAAAGTTGAGGATGGCCGTACTTTCCTTGGCTCACCCTTTGAAAAGCAAGAAAACAATTAGATTAAATTATTTACAACTACACTTCTGTCATCACTACAACCAAATGAAAAAATACAACATTATTAATTGTAAGACCTACTGATTGCAACCTACATCCTGTCCATATTCCATGTTCTCAAACATATCGAGGCAGTTGTTCACTATGGCCTGCAGCACCTCTTGGTTTCGGTCGACACAGTAGCGGATCTTGCTCAAATTGGGCAAGAAGTTTGTCAAAAGTTGCTGGTGGTGATCTGGAAGGCATCGGAACTGCCGCTCGGCTCGATTCACTCGTTCATGAACGTGAATTCTGAACACAGTGGGAGACGCAATATATATGGACAGAGGAAAAAGTAAATTAAAGGTCATTTATATCTATATAAGTAAAGTTTATATAAGTAAATTAAAGGTTATATATATATATATATATATATATATATATATATATATATATATATATATATATATATATATTACGTTACATACTATATAGAAAGAGAGAGTAAGAATTTTATTTAAAAAAAAAAAAATACAAATCTGGACTTCAATTGAAGGCGCCACAGGCGTTATTTTACATTTCAAATAAAAATTTATTAGAAGTGGAGATCAAAAACAGAATTCTATACGGATATTTTCATGCTCTCGCATGTTCAAAATTAAAGCGCAAAACAGTGGCTCATCTTTTGTTGGTGTGTTGAGCAGATGGGATGCTCCAGCAATGTTTACCTGTAGTATTTAAACGCGTTTATGACATTCCAGAAATGCTGTCTCTCTAACTGCGCCTCTTCCTCTGGTGAACATTTAATTCTGTCCCGATAGTTGTAAAATACCTCTGGTTTAGAAGCTGCTACTGTTTCATCCTTGCCGTCAGCCATTGCCGTACACTGTAGGCGTAAGTAATCGACAATTGGCAACATAACTGAATACAGGAAGAGTAATGGAACCTGCACAGTCGATTTGTGCGTTCACTGATCGATTCGCTAGTTTGTTGTGTGTGTGGTGTCAACTACAGTCATGCTGCTTTCACTTGCTCTCGGAATTATCATAGGTAAAAAATGCTCTCCCATTTCGAAAATTGAATGCGTTGAGCTCGTAATCACGAATTCAGAAGTGGGAAATTTCCGAAAGCACGTGAGGATAGCATTGTGAAAACTTTGTTTATAAATGATGGGTTTTTATGTAATGGAAAAACTAAACACAAACAGCTCTATTTAGGATGACATACAACACAAGTATGTTTTGTATCAGTGATAACGAATACAGCAGTGTAAGAGAGTGAAATTAAGTTAGTAAAATAAAGTTTGTATCATGTAAATAAATAAATAAATGATGATTTCTGCAACACAACTAGCCTAAAGTTGGAACTACCATTGTCTGGGATCAAAATCACCATTTTAAACATGCACTGTGCAAATACAAAGTCTGAAATTGAAATTAAATGAAGGAAATTTAAGCAGACATTCTGTCAATACCAAAATTGTAGACATTGCTAGTTCTATCGCATTACCTCAGGTGGCAAATGTAGCCTACACAATTTGTTCTTGTTCCGTATGAAATGTTCAATAACAAGTCGCTGATTTTAGCTATATATAGCTAAAATCAATGCTACTCTTGAGTCAGATTGAGACCAGCGGAACAAAAATTTCAACAACAAAAAAACCTATATATACACACACACACACACATATATATATATATATATATATATATATATATATATATATATAATGTGTGTGTGTGTGAGACCAGATTGAGATTGTCAGATTGAGACCAGCGGAACAAAAATTTCAACAACAAAAAAACCTATATATACACACACACACACACACACACACAAACACATATATATAATATATATATATATATATATATATATATATATATATATATATATATATATATATATAATGTGTGTGTGTGTGTATATATATAGGTTTTTTTGTTGTTGAAATTTTTGTTCCGCTGGTCTCAATCTGATCTCAAAGAGTAGCATTGATTTTAGCTATATATATATATATATATATATATATATATATATATATATATATATGTTTTTGTTTTGTTTTTTTGTTGAAATTTTTGTTCTGCTGGTTTCAATCTGACTCAAGAGTAGCATTTTACTCCAGGATAAAAACTGTAGAACATTACAAAGCCAAAGAGACAACAGAGGGTATGATTTTGTTGTTTCATTAATTGCATGGCACAAATACTGTGAAGACAAAGAAGTGATGTGGTTACAGATATCAGACAGCATAAAACCAATTTAGTCTCTTTCTTTTGAAAGTAATGACTAAACCCTGATGTGATTTGATGGCGTGGACATGTAGGAAAACTTAATCAACATTCAGTCACAACTTTGCATGGGTGTGTTTTCAGAAAAACTGCACCAATATTAAAGCAGATTGGAATCAATATACTATGCACTGCCATTTTAATAGCCAAATAATGTATTTATTTTTCTAAAAGTTTCACAATAATGGTCAATGATAAAAATCTATCTATACATTTTTTTTTGTAATTGTATTTTCAAACATAATAATAGCCACAATTAAATAATGTACTTGCCTTGGGTTGAGAGTCCAGGAGCGACATAAAATTTAACATAAAATCCAGGATCAACATAAAATATATTCGGTCTTGGCGGAATAGATCTGTTACGCTGCTGCTGCTTTATTGCTGCTGCTGCTTGCAGAGCAAATACGGGACTTGCTACTGCCACTACATACACGACACGCTGCTGTGAGCAAGTAAGGCATGCTGCTGTACAATATAGCATACATGAATAACCGTAGCAGATCTATACAGGTGGAGCTGGGGAAGGTGGAGAGTTTCTGAAGCAATGCCAACTCATGTATTTAAAGATTAAGCATGCAAGCTCATTGGCTACTAATCAGGAACCAATCATCTGTGACCTATAGATAATGATGATTTGTTTGACAAAAAAAATTTAATCAGTAATTATTTTGTGTGGAAATGAATTTATAAAATAATATAATATACATAAAATATGGCCCCATATTGTTAATATGACAGCTGTAAATGTACAGGTACTTTTAGGCTAATTTTCCTTCAGTATCCATTTTTCTAAAGATTTGTTTTCTTACATATAAACATATAATATAGACTTGTATACTTTCCATTCAGATTTTAAAGGTTGGATGTCAATTTAGCAAGAGAAGGTTTTTTATGATTTCTTGTGAATTTTGTGAGTTGGCCATTTAAATGATCTGTGCCTTTGTTGTCATAGTGAAAAAACTTTGTGGGTGGATCAAAAGAATTGCAATTTTTATTTTTTCTTGTTGTTCCCTGGTGCTGACAAGAGAGAAAACCACAACCTGCTTGTACTGGTGTTTTGTCATGATTTGTTGAAATACCAACTTAATACAAACTGTCTGAAGCGTGAACACAAATGTTAATAAACGTCATTCATCTGAGTATTTGAGACAGAGATAGCGGCGAAAGGTAAATAGCTGCAACAGAAAATAGACCTCGAATACTGTATTTCTAAATAAAGTAGTAGCAGGCCTATTCATGTTTGTGTTTCTATCCGATTGGCTATTTGTTTAACAACAAAACGTTAAATGTTCATTAGGCATATTCTATTCCCTATCTTGAGAAAATCGAAATAGATCCGTTACGCTCTAAACTGAAAGCTGCAAAACGCAGGGTGCATGACTGACAGAAGACACGTGACGTGCTCTGACTCCTGAATCATATGTCTAAGCGGTTTACCTGCTTTTCCTCTTTTGAAGTTCTTCTAAAAGCTATAGGCTTTCAGAAGAAGCATTCCGGAGCACTTATGGACCTATTCTATGTCTTCATTATCGCTTCTGCGTACACAGGTGAGAATAATAGTAGATTACTGTATTGTTACAATATTTCGTCACATTTACATTATCAAACTTTTATACCACAATAACTCTATACTTTATCGAATATATTTTCTATCGCATTACCTCTGGTGGCAAATGTAGCCTAAACAATTTGTTCTTGTTCCGTTACTTGTTCAGTAAGAAATGTTAAATTACAAAAATGTTATCAATTTAAATAAATACGCATAGGTTACATTATGAAAGCTGTTTCTCTTCTTCTTCTTTTGATTTAGTAAAATTTATAATTAATTAAAATGATTATTATTATACTGATATGTTTAATATCTTGTTGAACAGTTGTAGGGAACAAGATTTTCTTGTTTGTGTATGTGTGTGTGTGTGTGTGTGTGTGTGTGTGTGTGTGTGTGAGATAAAGCACAAACAGCAGGGAAATCCCATAAATGTGATACAGCATGTGCGGAAACTTTAATATAAGTGATTAGCACTAGTTTTATATTATATAGAAGTTATGTAATAAAAAGGATGAAGGGCTCTTGCTGCAGGAGAAAAATGTTTTTACATTTCTTTGATGAAAGAAAACTATAGTGTCTTTCAGAGGAGAGAGAATGGAATTGGCTGGCTGAAAAGAGCGGCCTTGATTTTTGCTGTTAATATTTTGTGTGGCATTACAGATGTATAAAGATGGTGTTTAACCATATTTTTGGTATATATTTCCAATTTAATTTAGCAGTGTTTTAAGTATTTTAATTGTTTTTGTTTGTTTGTTTATTTAGAGTTACACTCCTACACCAGCACCTATACTGGAGTAACGGGTGTTCCGAAACTTCCTGACTTTACTGCTGTTACCAGAGTGGATAAGCTGGAGGTTCATTACTTTGAAAGTAATATTAATAAGCGCATTCCCAAGAAAGAGTGGATGATGACGGAAAAATTTCAAAACTTCTGGAACGATATTAACGCCTATCATGATGAAGTGTACAAGCAATTGAAAGAGACTTTTGATATAAAAAAGCAAAATTACAGCAATACAGGTGTGTTTTTTTCCACACTCTAAAAAAACAACCCATTTTGAGTTGTTTTCAACCCAAAGGCTGGGTAAATATAGAACAGAACACATGGTGGGTTAATTGTACCCAGCGAATTGGGTTATTTATTTAACCCAACATAACTGGTTGATTTTTTTTTCTTCATACATTAATGTTTACAGATTAACTTAACCCTTGTGCGTCAATTAAAAAAAAGTTACACATAGGCCCATAGTGGACAAAAATGTCCATGTCAAAAAACTGCCATAAAAATTAGAAGCATGGGAGCACAGACTTAAGTTTGGGCTTGTTTTAAAGAACACCCTTGGCAGATAATTGTTGAGGAAAAAAATTTAAAAGTGAAACCATAAAAAGTTATAAAGGTTTAAGTTTATGAAAATTGTTTATGAACATTATATAAAATAAATATTTTATGAAATATGTTGAACTCTAAAACTGCCAAAGCCATAAAATATAGTTGTGTTCCAAATTTTTGGTTGATATCTCAAAAAATGAGCTTTCAGTAAGATTTTGTTTAGGTGCAGTACCAAATTTCCCCCATTAGATGCCAGCAAACCTCTGCTGGTACACACAATGGTTGAATTTGTAATTTGCATTGCAGTAGAGTTCCCTTTCGATACTTCACTCGTACTGCGTATGGGAAAGGTCTCCTTTTTCCCCATTACTGAAGCCTTTTTCAATAACGCAGTGTAACTGCATCGTCATTGGTTCACTCATAGACAAGTTGTTGAACCAATGTAAGCGCGGCATAGCTGCGTGGCCTATGGCGACAAAGCCAGTGAATATTCCCGCCGAAATGGGCGGGGTAGCTATATAAGCAGGCGCTTCGCCATAGGATTTCAGTTCTCTCTCCTTCAGCGACGACTTCATATCGCTCTTCGCTGAAATCCGGCTGAAGCCTTCGCCGCCTGGAAGAAGCTCGCCTGGGAGAAGTTCTCGCCGCCGTCTAAGAGGCTCCCTCAGTGGTTTGAGCTGAGCCCGCCGAACGAAGACAGCGGCAGCGCCCTCGCAGACTGCCGTCTCAAGCGCCGCTCTCGGGCTGCCCGCTTCCCGCTACAATCGCCGTTTTCATGGCGGCGGCGTTGCCTCAATGCCGCGCCACAGCTGTGGCACATGCAGAGCCCCTCGCTCTGCGGATCTTTGCTCTCTAGCAGCTGTTCACCGCGCCGCCCTTGTGCTGCCTTCAGCATCTGAGAGTATTCAGCTCATCCCCTGCCGTCTTCCATCAGGTGAGTACAGAGCTTATTTTTCTACTTTCTCGCTGGCGTTTGCCTCAAACGCCGTCTCTCCGAACACGTCATTTGCCGGGTCCTCCCCCGCAAACCGCGTTCGTTGAGGATGCGTGCTCTCACTCGGGAGCACGAGAGCGAGCTCACTCTTAGCTGAATTTGACCTGATGCTCTCCCCTGACTTAGGCGAGACTCATGATACATTTTCTATCTGAGTGAGTGTATCTCTCCTTATCTCAATGCGCGTCGCTCGCCGGTCCCTCCCCCTCGAGCCGCGTTAGTTCAGAAATATGACATTCCTTTCTTCCCTAGCTTGGGTGAGAAAAATGTTATATGCGTAATTTAATGAAGCATATTTCTGCTGTTTGCACTGAGTCTTCTCTACGCGTTGCTCGCCGGTTCTGCCCGTGAGCTGCGTTTTTTGAGAAATATAACATGTTGCTCTCCCCCCTCTTGGGTGACACCCATACATTCAGTTTATATAGCAGATTTTTGCAGAAGTTATCTGAATCTCTCAGCTGAATTTGACATGATGCTCTCCCCTGACTTAAGCGAGACTCATGATACATTTTCTATTTGTGTGAGTGTATTTTTCCTTCTCTCAATGCGCATCGCTCGCCGGTTCCGCCCAGCAAACCGCGTCGATTGAGAAATATGACGTGACGTTCTCCCCCGACTCAGGCGAGAAACATGTTTTTATACTCTATTAATGGAGCTGATTCTGCTGTTTGCGCTGAGTTTCTCTATGCGTTGTTTGCCGGTTCCGCCCCGCAAGCCGCATTCATTGCAAAATATAACATGTCGCTCTCCCCCTGTCTCGGGTGAGACGTTATATATATATATATATATATTTTCAGTTGATAGTGTATTTCTGCCGAGTTTGCTGAATTTCTCAGCGTGTTGCTTGCCGGTTCGGCCCTGCAAACCGCGTTCTTTGAGAAATATAACAACACTCTCACACGTCTCAGGTGAGACCTATGTTATATATATATTCAGTATATCAGTCAATGTAGCATGTTTATTCCAGTCTCTCTGCGTGTCGTTTGCCAGCCCTGCCCCTGCAAGCCACGTTCATGAGGATGTATGCGCTCACTGAAAGCGAGCTCAATGCTCACTCATGCTTGGTGGAACTAACATGCTCATTATGCTTGACCTCTGTTCATGTGACTTGCTGGCTCTGCCCTGCAAGCCATGTTCATTGAGGAAGAGCGGTCTCACTTCCGACACCGCTCAACTGAATATATTTTGATGCTCTCCCCTGACTCAGGTGGGACTCATGATGTACATTTTTTCCAAGAAGCATATATCTGTTTGCTGAGTTTCTCAGCGTGTCGTTTGCCGGTTTCACCCCGCAAGCCACGTTCATTAGGATGCATGAGCATTTCTAAAAACTAGCTGGTGTGCGCGCCCCCTCCCTGCGGCCTGTCACCCGGCGCCATTCAACCCCTTGTCATGCGGGCCTGGCAGGCCATCCCGGGGGTATCAAGTGGGTTCTGGGGATAATATCTCAAGACTACTTGCTCCAGTTTGCTCGCAGACCCCAGACGCTCTCGTCCTCCGAGCTGAAGTGATGTCTCTGTTAGAGAAGGGGCCTACAGAAATAGTCTCCCCCTCAGAGAGCGATTACAGCCATTACTTCCTCATCCCCTAGAGTGATGGCGGTCTCAGACCCATCTTAGACCTCAAACTCCTGAACCTTTCCCTCATGAGACGGAAGTTCAAGATGTTAACGCTGAAGCAGACCCTCGTGCAGGTTTGCCCCGGGGACTGGTTCTGCTTGCTGGACCTGAAAGATGCATACTTTCACATCCAGATAGCCCCTTATCACAGGCAATTCTTGAGATTCGCATTTGATGGTGTGGCTTACCAATATACGGTCCTTCCATTTGGGCTGTCCCTAGCTCCTCGCACTTTTACCAAGTGTATATACGCAGCGCTTTCCCCACTGAGACAGTTGGGAATCCGGGTTCTCACTTATCTCGACGACTGGCTCATCCTAGCCCAGTCACGAGCCAAGCTGGATCATCACAGATCTATGCTACTCAGCCACATGGAGTGCCTGGCTCTCAGGGTTAACTTTGCCAAGAGCTCACTGTTCCCCAGCCAACGTATAATGTTCCTGGGTGCAGTCTTTGACTCAGCCCGTATGACGGCTGTATTATCGCCAGAGCGCACTCTGGCCATTCAGCAGCTCGCGGCATCGGTCAGGAACAGAGCCTATCTCCCTCTGAAGTGATTCCAGAGGATGCTAGGGCTGATGGCTTCCGCCTTCCCAGTTCTGCAGCTCGGCCTTCTTCGGATGCGGCCTCTGCAATACTGGTTGAAGTTCCGGGTCCCTCCTCACGCCTGGCGGCACGGCCGCCTGCGTCTCGGGGTCAATCAGGCCTGTTTGACAGCTCTGAAACCCTGGATGAACACTGTATGGTTCAGTCAAGGTGTACCCCTACAGGCGGTGTCCAGAAGGACGGTGCTCTCAACAGATGCATCCAACACAGGTTGGGCTGCTCTTTGCAAGGGCAGACCGGCCTTCGGCTCGTGGTCTCACGAAGAAAGCCATCTGCACATCAACTGCCTCGATGTTGGCAGTGATGCAAGCCCTTCACGTGTTTTAGGCTCACCTGACGGGACACCACTTCTTAAGTCCAGTCGGACAGCATGACAGTGGTGTCATACATAAATCACCAGGGCGGTCTTTCATCCAGCCACTTATTTATTTTTTTATTTAGCCTTTATTTAACCAGGAAAGTCCCATTGAGATTAAAAACCTCTTTTTCAAGGGAGTCCTGGCCAAGAGGCAACAACATTTACACAATTATAAACATACAAAGAAACATTAAAATAACACAGATTAGGAAAAACAGTTGCACATTATTGTGGCAGTCTCCATTGCTTTCAGCTTAGTTTTAAAAGCATTTAAGGTCAAGAGCTCAGTCAGTTTCCAGTCCTTCTGCATCATGTTCCAAGCAAAAGGAGCTGAGTGGACAAAGGCTTTCTTCCCCAACTCTGTGCGGGCAAAAGGAACAGAGAGCAACAGCTGATCGATTGATTGCAGGGAGTAAGAGCCAACACTTCTGTGTAATTAAAGTACAAATGTAAGGAGGCAGTAATCCAAGCATAGCTATAAAAATAAAAGCTATGTACTCTGGCGAAGCGTCTTCTGGAATGGGCATTAACGAGGTTTCAGTCACTCAGAGTGACTCACATACCCGGGAGAACAAACTTGGGAGCAGATATGCTATCTCGGAGCAATGTCCCCTCAGACGAGTGGATGCTCCACCCCCAGACGGTTCTCACGATCTGGGAGTTCTTCGGGAAGGCAGAGGTAGACCTCTTCGCCTCAGAAGACAACTCTCACTGCCCAATTTATTTCTCGAAGGAGGACGATGCGCTGGCTCACCTCCTTTACGCTTTCCCCCCGATTGCTCTGATCTCGCAGATCATCAGACGAATCAGGGAAGACAAGCACCTCCTGGTGGCCCTGCTCTAGAGGAGCCAAGTTTGGTCCTCAGAGCTGTTCAGGCTTTCCATGAAAACTCTGTGGCCGATCCCACTGAGACGGGACCTCCTCTCTCAGGCGAACAGAACGATTTGGCATCCGCAGCCAGAACTCTGGGCTCTGCACCTCTGGTCCCTCAATGGGAGCCTGTTAACCTCCCCGGGGACATGCTGAATACCATCTCTCAGGTGAGAGCTCCGTCCATGAGACGCCTCTACGCCCAGAAATGGTAGGTCTTTGTTGGCTGGTGTTCTGCACGCAACATAGACGCAGTGGAGTGTGATGTATCTCTGATAATGTCTTTCCTCCAGGAGCGTTTAGAACTGGGTCGCACCCCTTCAACGCTCAAAGTTTACGTAGCAGCAATTGCAGCATTTCACGCTCCTATCGCTGGCCAGTCAGTGGGACGAAACAACCTTGTGGTGCATTTCTTTAGAGGTTCTAGGCGATTGAATCCACCTCGTCCTCTCACCGTTCCCACCTGGGACCTCTCTTTGGTCCTCAGAGCTCTCAAAGGGCCTCCCTTTGAGCCACTGTGTTCAGCTGACCTCAGGCCCCTGACACTCAAAACCGCTCTGCTACTTGCACTAGCATCGGTTAAGCATGTTGGCAACTTGCAGGCCTTCTCCGTGAGCCCTGCATGCCTTGAGTTTGGGCCCAACGACTCCAAGGTTGTTTTGAAACCTAGGCATGGCTACATCCCTAAGGTGCTCTCAACTCCATTCAGAACACAGGTCATTTCCCTCTCAGCGCTTCCTCCCTTGTCGGACGAGTGAGAGCTGGAATTGCTCTGCCCCCTCAGGGCATTAAGGACCTACGTTGAGCGATCACAGCCTTTCCGGCAATCCGATCAGCTCTTAATCTGCTTTGGTGGCCGCACCAAAGGGTCTTCGGTCTCAAAGCAACGTCTTGCGTGTTGGATAGTCGACGCTATTACTCTTTGTTACTCCTCTATGGGCCTCAACTGCCCCATAGGAGTTAGAGCCCACTCCACTAGAGGAATGGGTTCCTCTTGGGCCTGGTCTAGTGGAGTTTCGATTAAAGACATCTGTGAGGCGGCCGGCTGGTCCTCGCCATCCACTTTTGTCAGATTTTATCATTTGGACGTCCCGACCTTACAAGCTCGGGTCCTCTCGGTATGATCCAGCGGCCTCTATCGAGCTCCGCTTCATGCCACTCTGGGAGTTAACGCCCCTTTTGGTAGTGTAATGAGGGTTCAACGGCTTTGGCCTTCTCACTTGTCCTCTGGTTCCCTCGCGGTGTCCAAGACAAGTCCAGTCATTCCCTGCCATGGCATGGCGCGGTTGAATTCGTTCCCCATACGCAGTACGAGTGAAGTATCGAAAGGGAACATACTCGGTTACTAACGTAACCTTTGTTCCCTGAGATACGGAACGAGTACTGCGTTACATGCTGTGCCACGAGGCTCTGCTTCAGTGTCGTCGCTTCAGTCGAATGACCTGAAATCCTATGGCAAAGCGCCTGCTTATATAGCTACCCCGCCCATTTCGGCGGGAATATTTGCGGGCTTTGTCGCCATAGGCCGCGCGGCTATGCCACACTTTCATTGGTTCAACAACTTGTCTATGAGTGAACCAATGACGATGCAGTTACACTGCATTATTGAAAAAGGCTTCAGTAACAGAACGGGGGTGAAATAGTAAAATTCCAATAAAAATACACACCTGAGCCAAAATTTATGCAGTTGGCATTAACACAGGCAAAATTATTTAAAAAAAAAAAAAAAAATCCCCATTTCATAGAGTCTGTGTTGGATTGTATTACGGTCCCTGCTTGAAGGTTAGATGAATATTAACCCAAAATTGGTCTTTTAATGCATTAGATGCCTCTTTACCTTATACCAAGTGCGACACAGGCTGACATGCACCAGTTTGACAGAGCTCTTTCCTGAAGAGGTCGCAAAAAGTCCATGATAAATAACTCAACCCCTGGGATGTTATGTCTGACCCATCTGGGTAAAACACAAACTACCCAAACACTGGGAAAAAACCCAAAAAAATTACCCAGAAAGTACCCAGGACTTGGGTAGAAAAAAAATAAGATTTTTAGAGTGCAGTTTTTTAATATTATACAGTGAGTTATTTTTGTATAAAATTTGCTGATAACAGAAATACAAAAACAGAGAACAGAAATAGGGCTCTTATAAACGAGCAGCAGATCAGCATATTAGAATGATTTCTGAAGGATCATGTGACACTGAAGACTGGAGTAATGATGCTGAAAATTCAGCTTTGCCATCACAGGAATAAATTACTTTGTAAAATATATTCAAATAGAAAACAGTTATTTTAAATTGTAATAATATTTCACAATATTACTGTTTTTACTGTATTTTTAATTAAATAAATGTAGCCGTGGTGAGCAGACGAAACTTCTTTTAAAAACATTAAAAATCTTAGTGGTTCCAAACTTTTGGACTGTACTGTATACCTAAGCTGTGTAAACATAACATTAGTATGCCGTATAGTAGAAGATTTAATTTATAAGTTATATATATTTTTAGTCCCTCCTAAAGTGTCTGCTGCAGAAGAACTCCTCCTCTCCAGTGGTGTGCCATGCCACAGGTTTCTACCCAGCAAACCTGAATATTACCTGGAGAAAAAATGGAAAGGAGTACCATGACCATGTGGAGACTGGAGAAACTTTACCAAATCTTGACGAAACCTTCCAGAAGCGTGTCATACTCAGAGTGAAGACAGAGGAGTGGAAGAGGCACCAGTACAGCTGTGTGGTGCAACACAAGAGTTTGATCAAAGACATCCAGAAGATTCTGACTGAAGATGAAATCATAAGCAACAACAGTAAGTGTAATGCATAATATTTTTAATTTTTTTCTGAACATGTACTGTAGGTCTACAAATGGAAGACCAATAGGGACAATAAATGCAGATGAAGGCTTGAAACTCTAGAATTTATGTGTAATGAATGTAGTGATTCAATGTAATTTCATTATTGTAATTTCTATCTCTCTCTCTTGATGTGTGTGTGATTTATATAACTTACAGAAACAAACAAATCTTCACATAATCCATTCATTGTTGGAATTATAATTGGAGTCATAATTGGATTCATTGTGATTGGTCTGATTGTTCAGAAAATGAGAGAACCTGGTGAGTCCTCTTTAGAATTTTATTTCTTACAGGGCAATATTGGCAATCCCTCAATCTTTATTAAATATCAACTAATTATAATAACGACTTAGCAGTCATGATATTTGTATTGTTGTTTAGCAATTTATTGATTAGTTTGATTACTTATTAATACTTTCTCTATTTCTGCTGTCTTATGCACACTTTCAGACAACTGTCCTAACACAATTAGAAGTAGGAGCAACATCGCACTTGCTGACCCGTCATCTCCTTCAAGAAGTTATAATGCATGTTAGTAAAGCCTGGGTGGTATCAAAATGAGATGATATACTGGGCGTTATCGAAAGGTTGTAGGTTTGTAAACCTGAAAAACTGGTTGTTTCAATTAGTACTGTACAGTGTTTCCTTTACTCTTTACTTTAAAAACTGTCTATAAAGGGTATATGTATTATTATTATATGTATTTGAGGTCTGAGATGTGGGAACGGTGAAGAGACAGAGATGGCAAACAGTTAGCAGGTTAGCTCAGTATTGCTGTCTAATCAGCCAATATTGTCTCAAATAGCCTGCATAGCACTTCATCTTTTATAACATGAGATTTTGACCAGATTTTGGTAAAATGTTGCAACAATTGTTGTTTTATTTTTTTTGTGTGTGTGAAAAATTACAGTTTTGGACATATAAGGTAATAAATAATAAATAAAAAAAATCCCTTAAAGTAAATGAGCATTTAAAGCAAATATCCGCCCCACACAATGTGTTCACCCTTTTCCCCCCTTACCTGTTTGCATCCCTGAATAAGTAATACGTTTACATTTATTCATAGTATTTAATTTAAAATTTAAAAAAAAAGATTTTTATTATAATAATAATAAAAAAAAGTAAATTAAAAGTGTCGTGGCAAATTCGATGTCTCTGTGTCCCTTCAGTTCTGGTCTCGAAGAAAAACTCACAGCCGAAGTTCCAGGTCTCAGAAGTATTTAACTTTATTGTCAAGCAACAAAGTGAGATGCCAGCTCCACATCTGAATCTCTCAAGTTTTTATACATTTTTCTTGTCTGTTACCGTGTGAGATCCTCCCCTACAGTTATTTTCCATGATCTCATTTACAGGGGCTCTCCTCCCACACACCTTCCCCATGTACTCCCCAACCTAACCACCACAGTCATTTCACCAATATAATTGCAGGTGTTGCTTATGTAAGAGATAAGTTTCTTAGTAAGGGTGACCAACTTCCAACTACTGTACATCTTTTGACTTAATTTCTCATGGGCCTTCTGCCAATTGATGGTCAACCCTTTTCTCATGGGCCAATTGAAACATTGTATCAAAAACAATCAACACTCGCCGGAGGCAATAAGCCTTTCACATGACTCCCTTAATAATGGTCTTATTCATTTCACAGCCACCTGTTGTCTGGTGCAAAATTACCAACAAAATATGCTTATTGGCCAAGTTAACTTCTCAGACACATCTGACCCTTACATATGCCAAGAGGCCTCAAAACACTTCTAGCTTTTATAGTAAGCAAACTAATTCTACAATTGTTTTCTATAGGATGGATAAAATACTCCATCAAAAGTCAATTATTACATTCAATTCAGATTCAATTTGAATAAATTACATTTCGAAATCAAAACCTGAAATGTCTTTATTATATATATATATATATATATATATATATATATATATAATATTCACAAAGAGAAAGGGTTTTTATGCATTAATTTTTTTATGCCTTATACATTAAAATATATAGTTGTCTTTAGGAAGTGGGTCCCTCGCAATTAAGAGGATCATAATCTTTGGCAAAAAATATTTGAAAAATGTGTGCAAAAAGTATACTGTATATGATAATTATGATTAACAAAAATGGAAAGATTTTTTTTTTTATGAAGGTCAATGTATTTTTTACAGTACTTGACAGCAGAACTTTTTTCAGTTCTCAGCTCCTGTAAACCAATGTCGATAATACACAATTTTGGGATTTCTTTTTCTGTAAATGCAGAAGATCAGATGTCAGATTGCTTAGAAATATTACATCTTACATGTGGATGTGGGTTGCTCTTTCTTATCACATTACTCTTCCAAATTAAAGGGATAGTTCACCCGAAAGTGAAAATTCTGTCATCATTTAAAAATATCTTCCTCTGTGTTCAGCAGAACAAAGAAATGTAGGTTTGGAAAAACTTGAGGGTATACTGCTTGAGGGAGGAAGATATTTTGAAGAATGTTTGTAACCAAACATTTCTGGGGCATCATTGACTTCTTTAGTATGCCTATTTTTTTCCATATGGAAGTCAATGATGGTTTGGAACAACTTGAGGGTGAGTAGCCTAAATGATGCAGAATTTTCATTTTTGAAAATTTCATTTTCATTTTTTAATTTTTTCAATTCATATTAGTGTGCAGTTTATAGCTAGGAATTAATGGTGGAGATTTTTGTAAATGATTCTTACACCAGTTACACCATTATGCCAGAAGGTGGCGACAAGCGACCTATTTGTGTCAGTAAATCAATTTAATGACAGTAGATTGGAGTATGAGGTCTCTGCTGAACAGAAGTGGGCGTTTGTGGGTGTTTATAAATCATGCAATGAAAATGATCCCCTTCACCCGACCCCACCCCTAAATCCTACCCACACTCTGACGTGGGAAATCAGTTAAGGCTCTCAAAAACGCCCCTCTGTTTATGTCCACTGATCAGGGCTGCGTTCAGCCCCGACAAAACGTTGCAAAACGTTTTTTAAACTGAAACGGTGGTGCGTTGAACACCCCGTTCTGATGACGCAAATGTTGACACTATGGCAGCTGAGAAGACCATTCTTTGTGTTCTTTTTGAAGAATTTTCGGAGCCTGATGAAATCGGTATAAATACGTGTTTAATACTGCAAAATACGCTCAACATTACAGTCACTGCCCTTGCCGTCCAGAGTAAAAGAGAACATCCCAATGGAGTGAAGGGATTTGTGGAAACTTTTAATTGTTGTGACAACATTTGCCTCGCATTTTAGGATGAAAAGACAAACATTTCAGGTCAGGATAATCCACTTCTTTATCTATATATTCTTTATCACTGTGTTATGATATATATTAATTTTATTGTGAGTATTAGGCTAATCATTATTGCTGGTCACTATTGTTGTGCTATGATATTGTAATATTTACCATTATATAATCAGAGGAGTATAGAAAAGTTTATTAAAGTGTCACTTCACAATACAATAGCAAAATATAAGTATTTTTTATGTTACATTAATATCCATTGTGCATGTCTCTTTAATACCGCGTGGTTTATATCCATGTTGCTGACATTGCTGACACACCCACCAAACAAGAGAAAACGTATCTCAAACCTGGGGCACGTTCAAGCTCAAACCGGTGCGCAACGTCTTGCTACGTTTTCCGGGTTGAACGTCATGTTTCCTGGAAACGGTGTGCAACAGGTTTGAGATACGTTTTCTCTTGTTTGGTGGGTGTGTCAGAAATGTCAGCCCAATCAGAGGCCAGATGTATATAAACCACGCGGTATTAAAGAGACAGCTCGCACAATGGATAATTACAAAAATACTATACTTATATATTTTGCTATTGTATTGTGAAGTGACACTTTAATAAACTTTTCTATACTCTGATTATATAATGGTAAATATTACAATATCATAGCACAACAACAGTGAAGAGCAATAATGATAAGCCTAATACTCACAATAAAAATAATATAGATCAACCGAGATCAACACAGTCTCGGAGGGAAGAAGTGGATTATCCTTTACCTGAAATGTTTGTCTTTTCATGAAATGCGAGGCAAATGTTGTATCACAATAATTAGAGTCCACAAATCCCAATCCCACTCGATTGGGTTGTTCTCTTTCATTCTGGACGGCAAGGGCAGTGACTGTAACATCGAGCATATTTTGCAGTATTAAACAAGTATTTATACCGACTTCATCAGGCTCTGAAAATTATTCAAAAAGAACAAAGAATGGCCTTCTCAGCTGCCATAGTTGCAACACTTGCGTCATCAGAACGGGGTGTTCAACGCACTACCATTTCCGTTTAAAAAACGTTTTGCAACGTTTTGTCGGGGCTGAACGCAGCCCTGGGGCACATTCAAGCTCAAACCGGTGCGCAACGTTTTGCTACGTTTTCCGGGTTGAAGGACATGTTTCCTGGAAACGGTCTGCAACGGTGTGCAACGGGTTTAAGATACGTTGGCTGCGTCCGAAAACCTAGGTAGCTGTCTTGCTGCCTCGCTATCTTATAAGAGAATGACTTGTACGGCAGCGTTTGTGCATGAAGGTACCTCACGAAATTGATTTCGGACAGACTTCTGAGGCAGTGTAACAGTTTAATGATACAGCAATATAGCGTGAGCTTTGGTGAGAACTAAACAAATATTTAATTACTACAGTAGTAATTTCTCGATAGAAATGATATCAAAATTGAAATATGTTGATCAAAATCGTACATTTGTACAACAACTGAGCAGCGAACGCAACTTTCAGACGCCATCTTTATTTTTCTAGCTCAACTGTCACAGAATGGAAAGCACAGGATTGTGGGATATCAAAGGCAGCTAAGGATACATCTATGCTTCCTTCAAAAATCGATCAGATGAAGGTATCTCATGAGAGAGGAAGTGAAGTTAACATTGGATTCGGACGTGCCTTGATGCCTTACTACCTTGAAATGTGTCCTCGTAAGGCAGCATTTTCCAGTTTTCGGACGCAGCTGTTTTCTCTTGTTTTGTGGGTGTGTCAAAAATCTCAGCCCAATCGGCATCAACATGCATATAAACCAGGGGGTATTAAAGATCCTGCACAATGAGTATTAACATAAAAATACTATATACATTTTGCTATTGTATTTTGGAGTTACACTTTCATAAACCTTTCTACTCTGCTCTGATTATATAATGGTAAATATTACAATATCATAGCACAACAACAGTGATCAGAAATAATGATAAACCTAATACTCACAATAAAAATGTCATATAACGTTAGATCATTTAGTCTCGGGCGTAAGAAGTGGATTATCCTTCACCTGAAATGTTTGTCTTTTCATCCTGAAATGCGAGGCAAATGTTATATCACAATAATTAGAAGTTTCCACAAATCCCTTCACTCCATTGGGATGTTCTCTTTTATTCTGGACGGCAAGGGCAGTGACTGTAACATCGAGTGTATTTTGCAGTATTAAACACGCATTTATACCGATTTCATCAGGCTCCGAAAATTCTTGAAAAAGAACATAGCTGCCGTAGTTGCAACTCCTGCTTCATCAGAACAGGGTGTTCAACGCACCACCGTTTCCGTTTAAAAAACGTTTTGCAACGTTTTGTCGGGGCTGAACGCAGCCCTGATAACTCCTGAGAGAACCGTACTTGGTAGATTGACTGACAATCAGTAATCAGTAAGCAACAAATGTTTGATTTAGTGTGCTGTCATGGAATTCTATTTAAATGCAACAAATTAAAGAGGAAATGAAACATAAAACCATTTCTCAGAAAAATCAGATTAGATCTACTCTGTATGTTACTCAACATCTGTATTGCACAGTGGTGGACGAAGTACAGATAGGCTACGTACCCTATTATAAAACATTTGAAATAATTCTTTGACATGGTTAAAAATAATGAATTTTTTTTTTCTTTGTTTGTTTAGCATAACCTGTCGCTGATTACGTTCCCCTCAAATGTAGTTCTTATAATAATATGACCCGTTGCGCTCTCTCACTGCCTGTATACACTTTTGTGTCCTTAAACATTGTTTTTTGGGGGGGTCGACAGCTTATCAGGGGCGGATCTAGAAAATTATTTATATGGTGGCAAAGGGGTGGCATGAGGTCTATGAGGGGTAGCAACACCAAAGCAAACACCCATGCATAGTTTTTGGAGATTTATGGCCTGACATACACAATTGTGTTCACAAACATTGCATTACCAAAATAAATAACAAGATTTCAATATCCATCATGGCACCAAGTAAAGGCACTATATGAAAAACATCAACAGATTTAAAATGAGTCTGAGCTTGTATCACTAAAGGAGATGAGCAGTTTTATTAATATTACACAGGTTACTTCGATGGCATAAATCACATGTTTTAGTGCAAGTTAAAGAACAACAAAAACTTGTTTTTTGCAAACAATTTTTGAGTTTCTGTTATTAACAGAGGTGGGAATGTCTGTGTGTTCACCCAGAACAGCCTATCAACTACATACTCTAGCAACACCCCAGCAATTGCAGCAAGAGCCTAGCAACCACCCAGAATATCCTAGCAACCACCTAGCAACACTTTAGCAATCACCCAGAACATCTATATTCTGGCCTAACTGACCAAATTTTCTATTTATGTTTTTAAATATGACTTTAAGTTGGCTTTATGTCAAGCCAGCATAAATTTGTCTTTCAAACTTTTTAATCTAGTTGAAATGAAACAATTCAACATTTTCTTGCAACTATAAACACAATCTCAAAACTATGCACCAACTTGTACACACATCAAACTTCCAGGTCAAAATAAAATGTTTTAGTCAAAAACTTATTATTGTCTGACAAAATCGAACTTTGGCCTCAGATGACACACAAAACTTAACAAATACACAGACTACTGCACTGCCCAGTGAACACTAGTGAGATGAATTCATATAACACTGTAACAAAAATACAGCTTACTGGGATTCAGGAATTATTTTGCAGCTCACTGTCTACTACACTATACAAAAATAAATTTACAGATACAGTAAAATACAGCAATGATTTTTTTTCTTTCTTTTTTTCATTTTACTATTGTAAATTGATCTGGCAGTACATATGTATGAACTTGGTATGCACCACAATACAGTATACTGTCAATTACAGTAAAACTAAATTCAGCATCCTCTGCACATTTGGCCAAATTTTATTACAGTATATAAGGTACTAAGCAGTGTATTGGCTTTCTGACACAAGACAGTCATTTCTCAGTTCTGCAAAATACAGTATAACAAATGGCTACAGAGAAAGTTGACAATCACAAGTTTGAGGGTGTGTGCTACAGTTTACTGTACATAGTGAAATTTCCCTCATCTAAAATACTAGTACTGTGTAAGTTTAAAACCCCTGTAAATTCATTCATCTCTCTCTCTCAGATTTTGACTGGTGTGTCATCAGTTTTGCTACCTAATGTAGTCATTGTTAAACGTTTTGAGAAATGTGTCTTTGTTTGGCTTACTGAATCACTTATAATGTGTTAGCAATCGAGAAAAGCTAAAATACATTTAGATTCTTACCTAACTAGTTGATCTTCTTATTGATTTCATGTTACCATTTCGTCGGATGACAAAAAGACCTTTATCCATGATGAAAGTGGAGCGGGCGGTCGGTGAATCAGCTCGCAAAAAATTACGAAAATTCTTAGTTAGCCGAGAAGCAGTAATTTTCCGATTCACGAACAAATGGAAAACAATTCGTAAGTGAACTTGGCTGTGCTGTGTTTTTTTTTTTTTTGACTTCCAAAGAACCGGTTCATAAGAGTCATTTGTTAATGAAGCTGACTACACTGGGCACGCTGCGTGTGCGTGCAACCGTCATGCAGTTTATTAAAAGACGTGTTTTCTTGCCATTATTTTGCAATAGGCTGTCTTTTTTATGCCATCACATTGAAGCGCCGCTGCTGAAAAGCAGTAGTACTTGAAACACAGCTAACATTTATATTTTATTCTCTGATAATTTTGGGGTGGCAGATGGGGTGGCAAAGCTTTTTCTTAGGGTGGCAGTTGCCACCCCGTGCCACCCCGGTAGATCTGCCCCTGCAGCTTATAAAAACTTAGTTCTGGGTTTTTTAGCTTGTTTGCTGTACACCATGTCACATAGCAGCTTTTAGACATTGTTCTGTTTTTTTTGTTGTAAGCCAGAAAGGGCAGCCTCACGCAATAGAGGGTATGCACGTGACGTCACTGTCGACCGTTACGACTGCGGTCACGCCCACTGAGTGGCAAAAGACTGAAGGGGCTTGTACACCGGACACGAAGCTCAGCGCCTCGCCACGTCTTTTAAATTCGAACGCATTGTTTTCTATGAGTGTACGCACACCGGCGGCGAAATTCGACTATGAATTTAGCTGCGAAAAAATATTAGCTATGACTCCGGAAAAAAAAATAAAACAATGCGTTCGAATTTGAAAGATCGTCGCGGCGCTGAGCTTCGCATCCGTGCGTGCCCCTTGAGCGGCAGCATTGGTTTTCAGCGTGATGTCGTGAAAAACACAAAACACATCCAAAACGGGAAAGAGCTTTGTGATTGACTGTGATTGAAATAGTTTTGATACAAAACCTAAGGTATACATAAAAACTGCAGAAAGCAACGACTCCAGGCAGAGAAACGTGGATTTGCAGTTATCATTTTGTGTCAAATTGTTGGATTTTGAGGTAAAATCATACCGTGTATATTGTATTGTTATATATTGTGTTGACAACTGATCAATTAAATATTTTCCATCTTATATTCTGCATAATTGGGTGTTTTTCAATAAACAACAACACTGACAAAAACTATACTATAAAACTATATATGTCTTAGGACTGGACAATATGACAATATAACATTGATATAAGTGATTACCTATATTGTAGTTATATAAAATATTCACAGGCGGATTTGCTTTATGTATTTCCCCGCCGTCAAAATCAGGCACATATAAATGTCAGGAAACACGATTCCTGGCTGCATGTCAATATCCATGGTTTAGGTTTATTTGACAAATTGTAAGGAACACATTCAATTCCAACCTTTAGTGTAATTCGTTAGTTTTACTCGCGTTTTCGCAGTTTCGCCTGTTAAAACCAGTCACGCAGCAGGTTCTTTTGCCACTCAGTCCAGCTGAGGGAGCGCGCTTACGGCGGGAAAGTGACGTCGATGCATACCCAGGGTTGCCAACTCTCACGCATCTGGCGTGACACTCACGCTTTCAGCATCAATCTCACGCTCCCACGCACACGCAAGAAATGTCACGCCAAAATCCATTTTTCTCCCCTCTCAATCCGTTAATTTTCTGTTGATGACTAGACCACAGCGTATTAATGACAGGAGAGGAGTTTAAGGCCCACAGCTGTTACATCTCCCTACAACGTTCTCACTGCAGTATTCTCTGATCGGTGATGGGCTGAAAACCTTGCACCCGATACGTCAGTTGCGTGTGAGAAGTTCAGAGAGAGTTCGGAGCATAGGTTCGGAGTCGGAGTCGGCACGTGTGAAAGTTTGGAAGACAATCAAGGTAAGCAAATAATAAAATGGTGAGCCTTGTCAATACAGACGTAGCCTTGCCTAATCAGTCTGTGTGCCGAGACTAGTTGCAAATGTTGTCTGACGTGCGTTATGATGTGGGCTAGCTAAAGTGCTCAATAAAAATGGTCTCATGTAGGGTCCGAAATTAACACCCGCCAAGCGCCAAATGCGGGTAGATTTTCCGTTTGGCGAGCAAATCTCAAAAGGCTATCCGCTACACTGGCGGGTTAATGTTCATACCAAAATATGACATTTTCAGCGCGCACGAGCAGAGAGAGAGAGAGATACCCTGCCGCGCGCACGCACTCAATATACAGAGCGGCCAAAGCAAAGCGTCAAGCTTCCCCGTGCTTTTTGACAAGCGTCTTTGACAAAGCGGCCAGAGCTTCTTTGCTGCTAAAGTCGGCGGCGGTGTGTACTTACAGTTAACGCTCTATTTGCTGAGGGCGCTGAGGAAAAAGGATATGTGAAGCTCCTGCCACTGGAAGAAGTGGTCGCCGCCCATTTGTGGCCTCGCACCCATCAAAGCCGCGCAGAACGTCTTCAGCACTCCCGGATCGTGCACACTCCGCCGCTGGCCAGGCTGCTTCTGCTTTACACACCATGGCCGTTATTTTCTCGAGAAAAGGAGTTTTCTCATAGCGTTTGCAACGCAATACTCGTTCCCTTATCTCTCAGGGAACCGAGGTTACGTAAGTAACACGTTATATACGTTTTGTTAAATAACATATGACAACTTTAGCACATTTATCAGCTATACATTCATTCAGTGTTTTCCATTAATGACCCTCTGCTGCCGCCACCGTTTCATAATGAACTGAAAATTTAAAACATACTACGTTTGCCAACAAACTAAATAAAATCGAAACTTTGATATGGCTTTGTGCCTTTATAAAACAGCAAAAGACAGCAATTAAGTATATATACACAGTCTCTGTGCTGCGTGTTTTAAAGAGAAGTGAGCACATTTGCGCACGCGATCAGCTGGTGATCTGATGATCAAAATAAAAGCTCAAGGATATATCTTTTAAAAAGAAATGAGTACAAAAGTATTGTAAAAAAAAAAAAAAAATGTTTGAACCCTTTTTAATGCCCAGGTACAAGTCAATGCTGTTTCTTTGTTCAATTTGCACACTGTACATGGGTTGAAGCTCTTAATTTTGAGTTTCCAGAGTCCACCAGATTGATGCATTTAACCTTAAAATGTACAAAATTTTCTTCCGGGGGGGCATGCCCCCGGACCACCCTAGCGGTGGTACATCCAACAAACTTTTACAAATTACAGTGTCAAATAATGTACATTTTCTGAACAAGAATATGACAACAAAAGCTCCTTTCATTTCAGTAAAGCTATTAATAGAAAAATGAAATGTCTTTGGACAAATATAAATTTGGGCTAAGCCCCGAATGTTTACAATGTCTGGCTCCGCCCCTGTCAGGTAACAAAACTGACAAAAAATAAAATAAATTATTTCACCCCAATGATACTAAAACATGGACTGACATTGATTTTTAAAATTAGGGTTACCAAACATTTTCTCCGCGCACATGCGCAAACTGAAAGTCTCACTCCAGCCAAAGTCCCAAAGTTGGCAACCCTGCATACCCTCTATAAAAAGTCAATGGAGACCGCTGGATCGCTTCAACTACGGCACCACGAGGGGGCAAAAGGGGGCATTGCCCCCTCAGGACTGATTTGTGCCCCCTCAGTTTCCCCCTCAATTTTTCCCCCATTCACTCCCAATTTTATCCTTTAACGCGTGCAATCACACCGGTGTGATATAAAGGTGTGATTCAGTGCGTCACTGCTAAATTCAAACCTGCTTTCGCGCTGCTGGCACTGAGCCAGAGATGGACGTTTGTTAAATGCAAACATCAAACACTGATATGGAAGCTGAAACAATCCTTATTTTTTATTTTTTTATTTTTTTATTCATATCAGATACATCTTTTCGCTCAGTTCACTTATGTTAATGTATTTCAGGAAAAACTGATGAATTTAGGTTACGTGATGTAGCCTAAATCCGACTGATCCTCTGTTTTATCAACATGATCACAACAAACAAGAAGACAAAGTTTCTTTGATCATCAGAGCAAAGAAACAGAGACAATGCAGACCCTTTTGTTTCCTTACTTCACAGGAAAGCCAAAGAGACTGTTGAACAAATAAAACTGCTTCAAAATTGTTCCAAAAATTTTAACGGACTTATCAAACATCTTTTAACTACATACATTTTGCATTATGTGTCCACAAGTACTACCTGTAAGCAGTTAGGCTTTAGAACACTCACAATTCATGTAAATATGTTGACTCTTGACTGAAAGTATGCCTTATTTGGACTTAATTTGATTCTTTCACCCTTTCTTATATCATGACTTGAATGAAATCTGTTTAAAATGTATTGTATTCCATTTAATAGAATATTATGTTAAAATGGCACTCTCTGCTGAAGCAGAAACAGGATGTAAAACTTATGTTTTATTGGGGGCAGAGGAAGGCCCTCTTGAAACAGGACAATGTCTGATTGGCCAGGACTCCTCAGAGGTGTGACAAACAACTAAGTTTAAATGATCATATTGCAAAATAGTGAACGGGGGGAGTTGGTTAGTAAACGAGGAAGGAGTTGGTTAGTTCTGGGAAAAGAAGCCAAGACAAGTACCAAGAACAACGGAGTAACAAAAAGAACAGACCAGCCGCTCATTCAAGCCATCCAACCATCACTCACTTTTCTTTTCTTTTACTTAATTCTCCTTTACCGCTGAAAGTCTCGTGTTCTAAGTTTCGCTGCAAAGTTCAACCAACGACTTTTGCCGCTTCAACTCCAGTGACAAAGAGACTTCCTTTCATTGTTCCACACGGACCTGATCTGGACCAATCATCGACTTGGGAAACCCTTCTCTGCACGACGAGGGAAATTCACCTTTAAGTCAACGCAAGCAAGTACCTCCAGATGAAAACTGAACTGGTGCATTTAAATTAATGATTCATGGTTCATTCGGGTCTTTGAAATGCATTGATAGGAATTCTGTTAATCATATCACTCTCTCTCTCTCTCTTTGAAATTTTTTTCTCTCTCATTTCCTTCTTACTGGAACGCTTATGAATGTATGTGTGTGTATGTGCGTGCCTTTGTGTTAGATTAGTTTGTATTAGAATAAATAAACTCTCTTGTAGATTTTAAAAATAAAGTGTCTTGTATTATGTGCTTTATGATTTAATGTCTTAAACTGTGATCAAGTTACCTGCTCTAATCAGTGTTTTCACGATTGTTTGATATTTATATCCGTTACAAGAGCTTATTACGGCTCGAGCAAATGAACGCTGGACGAATCAGTTGCTCGGTCGTAATCTAAACAACTCTTTATAATTCCCTATAAATATTTCATATGAGCTAATTTTACTTCCTAGGGTGTTTTCCCTACAGTACTAATTCAATACTATGTAGGCCTACAAAAAAATCAGATGAGTCCTGAATGATCTCAGCGCGTTTAATAACACGTTAAGCTAATTTTCCTCCCATCGTTATAGAAAACGCTTAAAGTGGCTTAATGTAGCCTATTAAGAAGTGATATTAACAGACCAAACTCACTAAACATCATAATAAAGTAGCCTAGCCTAAAAGCAGTTGAGCCCAGAATTTGAACGCAACGTGTAATTCATGTTTAAATTCATGAGCGTTTTCCTCATAGAAAACTTATAAAGAAAACGTTTAACTTCGCTCAATGTAGCATAAGTGATATTAAATGATCAAATCTGGCATAAACCAATTTTTCTCTATATTATGCTTTGATATAGTGTTTACTAAGTTTGGTACTTTTAATGGCACTGTCTTTTTTTTACGGGAGGAAAACAATCAAAGGTGTTGCGTTCATATTCTGGGCTCATCTGGTTTCTGTCCATAATGGTGTTTACATTTGGTTCGTTAAGAAACTGCGGGGGAATTTAAAATAATGCTCTAAAATAATGGTCCCCTTAATATAATATAATATAATATAATATAATATAATATAATATAATATAATATAATATATATATATTATATATACACACACACACACCCCCCCGGACCCCTCCAGAATTATAAATGCCCCCCCAGTCCGTGTGTCCTGGCGCCGGCCCTGCAACTCGACACAATCTCACCTCATGTTCACATTCACTCGAGACTGACAAAATGCTTTACGGTAATTCAAAAACATCTCAGGTTACGTATGTAACCATGGTTCCCTGAGAACAGGGAACGAGACTCTGCGCTGACTGCGCTATGGGGAACGTCCTCCGTTACCCGTGCTCGAAATGCCAAAAATCACCACACTCCAATCCTATTGGCCGGCGACAGCCTATCACGTCAAACGGCGCGAACCATGACGTATAAAGGGAGCGCCTGGGGAAACAGCCGACATCTTCTTGTCTTTGAGCGACTGTAGCAGGCATCCCGCAGCATGGCATGAAAGCACAGAGTCTCGTTCCCTGTTCTCAGGGAACCATGGTTACATACATAACCTGAGACGTTCCCTTTCGAAAGGGAACTCTACTTTGCGCTGGATGCGCTATGGGGAACGATATACTCACGACGCAATGCTAGAGGAGAATACCAGTCCAAATGTCTGGACACACATCCGGCAGTTCCAGGGAAAAACCGGGGGCAGAACTCCAAGGCTGTCAGTGACAGCATTCCCTACGGCCAACAGCCCAAGCTGAGCCTAAAAAAGGGCCTTCCGAAAAAAGCCTACCAAGGCTGCTCGAGCATCTGGAACCAACAGCCCGAGAGGGGGTGGTCCCTTTAAGGGAATGAGGCCAAGGAACCAAAGGAACCTCGGCCAGTCACTCTGGGGGAAAAATCCATCCCGCTGCCACCAAGGAGGCCTAGACAGATCCAGCGAAGCTAAATCTGGCCTAGCCAACCTTGTCTGATATACAGAATCTCCAAGAGCAAACTCCAGAGAGGAGAGCAGGAAAGAGTGACTGCGAAAGGGCAGTAAGCAACTCAAACCCACACGCAGAGATGGGCATCCTGGAGAGCGGAACTCAGCTAAACCCTCTGGACCCTCGTATGAGGGGAGTACAACCACTCATCCAAGGATCTACTCAGCCGTTAACAAGGTGCTGAGGAGGCTGTGCGCTAAAGACCCCTGACCCAGGGGAGCACAAACCAGCCTGGGGGCCGGTCTAACGGGAGACTTCATAGAAGTCTACAACCATACCAGCTTAGGGAGCTAAGCACAATTACGCAGTTAACCCCGAAGGGAAGTACAAAGCTCAACCTAACAGACAGACCGTAAAGCGGGCACATAGTCATGGAGGCCGGGAAAAGGGCCTACAACATAACCAGAGTTCACCAGAGAACTAGAACTGAATGCAGACGGCGGTAGCCCAGGATGGCCTGTAGGGCCACACCCTATTGCATATCAAGGTGGAGCAAACACCAAGACATAACAGCTGCAAGTGCCCACGAGACAGCCCGTCCAACACAAACCAACGAGCAGTGCACTCGGTGAAGTACCTTATACCAGACATGGGGACTTGTGACTTGGTGACTTGGACTCGAGTCGACTCGAGTCGCTATTTTTATGACTTGTGACTTGACTTAAAGGTGCCCTCGAATGAAAAATTTTATTTATATTGGCATAGTTGAATAACAAGAGTTCAGTACATGGAAAAGACATACAGTGAGTCTCAAACTCCATCGTTTCCTCCTTCTTATATAAATCTCATTTGTTTTTTTAAAACTTCTGGAAAACACTCGGATCTCAACATAACACCGACTGTTACGTAACAGTCGGGATCATTAATATGTATGACCCCAATATTTGCATAAT
Source organism: Chanodichthys erythropterus (assembly GCF_024489055.1). Classification (NCBI taxonomy): domain Eukaryota; kingdom Metazoa; phylum Chordata; class Actinopteri; order Cypriniformes; family Xenocyprididae; genus Chanodichthys; species Chanodichthys erythropterus. The sequence continues at coordinate 33,522,455 of NC_090233.1, forward strand.
GCCAGCCCATTCGACGCATTAGACAAGGAAAGGCAGTATTAACGGCTGGATCTGTGCACAGACAAGGTAAGCAAACAAGAACAGCAGCGAAAAATGGCAGATGGAGCAATAATAACTGACACGATCCATGATATCATGATACTTTTAGTGATATTTGTAAATTGTCTTTCTAAATGTTTCGTTAGCATGTTGCTAATATACTGTTAAATGTGGTTAAAGTTACCATCGTTTCTTACTGTATTCACGGAGACGAGAGTCGTTGCTATTTTCATTTTTAAACACGTGCAGTCTTGTATAATGCATAAACACAACTTCATTCTTTATAAATCTCTCCAACAGTGTGTAATGTTAGCTTTAGCCACAGAGCATAGCCTCAAACTCACACAAAATCAAACGTAACCATCTAAATAAATACTTTACTCACATAATTCGAAGCATGCATGCAGCATGCATGACGAACATCTTGCAAAGATCCATTTGAGGGTTATATTAGCTGTGTAAACTTTGTTTATGCGATGTATATAATCGAGAGCTGGTGAGGCAGAGGGAACGCATCTCTTAAAGGGGCCGTGCTGAAAAAATCAGTGCATAGTTAATGATGCCCCAAAATAGGCAGCTAAAAAAATTAATAAAAAAAAATCTATGGGGTATTTTGAGCTGAAACTTCACAGACACATTCAGTCGACACCTAGGACTTATATTACATCTTGTAAAAAAAACCAATCTAGGGCACCTTTAACAAAAAATAAAATACTTGAGACTTTTTTTTTTAATTCTGTATTTTTCATACATTTTATCTTAATTCTACACCTCTGTTTCCACTGTCATATGAACGGCTCGTTTGACTTCCTGCTTCTATGAAGCCACTCCCTCCGACATACGCAATGTGCTCAGATTGGTCAGCAGGTTGGTTACTGGCCCAGTCTGTCGTGATTCGCTGAAGCGTCTGGAAACGCCACGCCCCTTACCATTCGTAGTTACGCGCTTAGGTGGAAAGTAAATACATTGCTGTATCAAATTGAGCCAAATCACACCCAGATGAATAGGAAAAAGTAGAACCTCTGCAATCACGGCTTTTGAAGGATGTTTATGAATGGTATTTCATTTAGTATTTGTGTCAAAGTGTTTGGATAAGCTGTCACTGCTGTTTGTTAGCTTTCAATATACAGTTTTATCCTGATTAAAGCTTTACTGTAGTAAATACATGCCTGAGTAGTCGCATTTTTGTAAAGGTAGCGTTTAATTTATAGCATGAACAACTGTTTGTCTATGAACATAGAAGTTTGTTGGTGTTTGTTGCACTAGAATTTAGCTAACTGGCTAGCAAAAACGAGTTAATCTTTGTATACGTCCTATATGCATTAAAAATAGCAACAGAACTATAACATTACGTTTAAAAGAATAATAAAATAAAATGTACTTACAGTTTGGGGCTGATAAACAGCAGCTTCTGCTTTTAAAGTGGGAACTGCTTCATCTTTCAGTAAAAGTCTTTGTGTAAATCCAGCATTAAACTCGTGTAGATTCAGGAAGCGGTTTTCAGCACCGCATCCAGTGTAGAAAATATCACAGAATATAATGGGTTCTATATCTTTTGATGCGTCGCGTCGCACAGCTCGCGTTCGGTGTAAACAACTCTTCCGCTTTCATTATGCTGTGCCACATGATGTCACCAACCCGGGAAGAAGCTCGTTGTAGTCCAAACCACCCGTTTTTGTAGGCAATAAACTGCCATAACTTTAAAAGACAATATCTCAGTGTGCATTGAACTTTCAGCGCTGTAACTTTGCAGATACTGTTTATGGTCAAGCAGCAACATTACACACTAACTAAAGTTAAAAAAGTGAAATCGCACGCAACCCTTTAAACATGAAGAGGACATATACGTCTGGCAGGCAAAAGCGCTTTTGAATGATTACAAAAGTGATATTGATTTTATTCAGCATACAGTGTAATGAACAAGAACTTAATATCAAGTGACTTACATTTTAGACACCTGTTTCGCTGTATTTCACCAACGAAAATAGTTCCTGAATGATTCAGCCGTTTGAATGAATCGGTTGAATCTCAATGATTCTCTCATTAACAGTGATTCGCTGCCACCTACTGGCGGGTTTAATTTCACATTTGAAGTGTCTTAATTTTTTTTTTTTATAATTTCAAATAACAGTAGGCTATTTAACGTTTTGTATTTTCAACATTAAAACATTTTTATGCATCTGTAACTGCTCTTGACCGATTAACTTTAATAAATCTTAATCTATTCTATAATTCTATAGTTATACATTAGATTACAATTTCTGTACCTGAAAATCTCCTGTTTAAACTTGAAAAGCACCATTTATTTATTTATATGTTTGTTCTGTTGTATTTATTTGTGCTATTACTCGTAATTTGATTATTTGTTACTCTTTTATTACATACTGTTTATTAGTCTAACAATATTTATAATATAAATTAATCTAGTAGCTTTTGGTGTCATAACCCTATTTATTTAGGTTAAATGTAACAAAGACAACAGAAACAATAAATATGCTTATTTTATAGGCCCATTTTCTTGTCTTTTACTTTTATTTATTTTTTTTGTTGTGGCCAGTAAACTTTTGAACCACTGGCCAGACCGAGCCAGTAGAAAAAAATCCTTAGCGTTGAGCTAAGGATTGAGCCCTAGTTTATCCAGCTCGCATTAATATAAATATCAATACATTTATTTAGTTCACATTACTTAATTAGTAAGATTTGTTGACGAATTTTGTAAATTAAAAACAATTAGTTCTGTTATGTGTTTTGACTGTGTTATATGTTGTATAATTACGTCACTAGGTAACAAAGATATTTTAACTATAAAATCTTTTAGAAGGGCCTCATTTATGATTTTTGCCTGGGGTCCCCACTTAGTGTCGGTGTGCCTCTGCAGCTGATATTACAACTTTAGCACATTTGTCAGCTAAACATTCATTCAGTGTTTCCCAATGACCCTGTGCTGCCGCCACCGTTTCATCATAAACCGCAAATTTAAAACATAGGCCTACAAGGCTTAAATGGTCTCTAAGTTGTATTTTACCAACAAACTAAAATCGAAACCATGATATGCCAAATACAGTGCCAAATAATGTACATTTTCTGAACAACAATACTACAACAAAAGCTCCTTTCATGTCAGTAAAGCTGTTGTGAGAGAGAGAGAAGAGAAATGTAACAAAGTTTAATGTTGTATGTAAACTGTGTTTGAGACAGAGAGGGAGGTGTTCAGAGAGGAGTCTGTTGGATGTTAAGCTGTTATTTGTTTTATGGACTCAATGTTGAAAATTTCAAACATTTCAAACACTGTTGGCAGAAGTGAAAAATAAATAATTTTATAAAGTTACAATTTTGTTTGATTCCATGATGTATTTTACTGAACATGAGTTTACAATGCAAATCCAAATTGTTTTAATTTACTGACAGTTACTTATATCTTGTCTTTTCACTTTATTAAGATCAGATTCTGCAGGTAAAATTACAATAATAAGGTGACTTGACTTGGACTTAACTTCACCTACTACAGGACTTGACTTGACTTGACATAGCTTGTGACTTGACTTGACTTGACTTGCCCAAGAAAAAAATACTTGGGACTTACTTGAGACTTGAAGGTTAAGACTTGAGACTTACTTGAGACTTGCACATGTGTGACTTGGTCCCATCTCTGCCTTATACTCTTTAAGCAAGAGGAGTACAACATACGCCATCATGCGCTAAGGAAAGGCCCCGTGGGCCTATAACCCCAGCCGACACGTGGCATCAGCTCGTGGCAGTGTTATCAGGGTTCAAGCTGAACAGACTGACTACACAGGAGGTCATAGTCAACCCGAGACCCGGCCAGCCGACGAAACCATCCCTTTTGCCGTTAAAGGTCAGCATGCTCCACAGGAGGCCTTTACGGCCTACCCGTCACACGCGACATCAGCCAGCGGCCACTAAAGTTCTAGGAGCAAAAATAGAACCTGTTAGATAGACAGAAAATATACGCACAAATTACTCAGTAAAAACATCTTTTACTCTCAGCGAGAGGAGTACCAAGCTAAACTCCGACATGCTAGCAAAGGAAGGCCTAAAAGTGGCCTGGAACCTTAAAAGCGTGCGGCGATAGCTAGTGCGTTTAACAACACCCAAGGGGTATGAGACATACAGAAACCCATACAAGCTGTGCCAACATGCTAGGTAAGACATGAAAGGAGGCCCCAACAGGGGCCAACGACTTCCATAAACATCTGGCAACAACAGAGTAATGTATGACTCATCATGGGATGATGCCTGTACACGACCAGCATAGCTGGGCCAACAGGAAGCTATAAGAGAGGCCTGGAAAGGCCTGTTACTTAAAGAACCATGTGGCACCAGCCCATAGTCATGACAGGACCCTCGCTACATGGAAGGGCCAGTATAACCTAAAATGACAATTTTAAGGGAACTAGCTACACAACCTGAGCCTAGGCATACACATTCCAGCAGGCAATGTTAATATGCTAAACAGCGTGAGCGTAACCAGCATCGTAGACCAACAGCGCTGTATTCAAACAAGCTGCATACAGAGTGGCTAAAAAGGCAAATAGGCAACAATCAAACAGCAATGAACCCCAGATGCTGTGGTGCAAACGACAGGGAGAAGTCTGGTAAACAAAATTCCCTACACTCACCCTGAGTGTGCGATCCAACAGGTGATGCACTCAGTGAAACAGAAACCCTAACCGGGGAGTACAACAATAACACCATATTCATATATAGAGGCCGGATAAAGCCTGCTATCATAGAAAACAGGTGTAACCTGTGGCAGCACAAGCACGCTCACATAACACGCCTGCATAAACATATGAAGGGGAAATATGGGCAAAAAACGGCCAGCAACTTCCTCAGAAGGAGGCCAGAACTAGGAACTATACAACCGCGGGGGAATAGTCATAACAGGGGGATGTAAACAAATATACACCTAACCTAGTTCTAGCCTAGCCGCTATCTAAGGACTGTATGTAGACCACGCTACACTCGGGCTACAAATTCCCAAACACACGGAGTAAGCAGCGCGAGCGACAGCATTAGGTGGCCGAAAAAAACGGCCAACACATAACTGACAATAGCGAAAGCTAGTTCTAGCTATACACAGTATCAGTAGAGAAACTACACCAATGCTAAACAACAAAGTGGCCATAAAGGGCCTGCCTGTAACAGTCAGGAGGTAAGCCAGGTCCATTTTTCATTCTCAATATAGACCTTGCTTTTCCTGTATAGCTTCCCGTGCGTATAGTTGTCATCTGTTCATGTTTTTAAGGGGTTATTTTTATTTAAGAGAAATATGTTATTTATGTACAAAAAGTGTATTTATAAATTATATAAAAATATAAATAAATACATATACTTGTAAATATTTCTCAAATATATACATGGATGTGTTTGTATTTATATATACATATATTAGGCAAACTCAAACTTTTATTTTGTATGCGATTAATCGTGATTAATCATTTGACAGCCCTAGTTAAAAATGATTTTTTTACACATTAATGGGAGAGTTTAGGGACAAATATATCAATATAAATAGATATAGATATAAATATCAAAAATTACATTCATGAAACTGCAAAATATAAATACATTTTTAAGCAGTCAAAAATGAAATGTCCAACACAGGACAAAACAGTTCTTTTCTCAATCTCATTAGACACATAACCCCACTTTCAAAATCATTTCACTATTTCCAAAATTTGATTAATGTACACTGGTGGCCAAAAGTATTTAAGTGTTTTAAATGTTTTTGAAAGAAGACTGTTCAAGAAACATTTCTTATTATTATGAATGTTCTCCTCTAAATTGAAGGAAAAAAAAAAAAAAAAAAGACAACACAATGTTTTTGTCCACCTTTGGAAATAAATGAACTTCTCCAAAGATTGGTTCCAGTTAAGAACTTGACTGACAACATCAGAATGTTTCCTGGTCTGTCCACGAAAACAAATGTACTCAGTCCTTCAAAGGAGATCCAGGCTCTAACTCTATATAAAAACATGAGTGAGAGAGAGAAAGGAGAGAATTCCATATTAGTGTCAAATTATTTTTAACCTCCATTTTTAATTTTTTTTTTTACTATAACTTAAAGGGTTAGTTCAACCCAAAAATGAAAATTCTGTCATTTATTACTTACCTTCATGCCGTTCCACACGTGTAAGACCTTCGTTCATCTTTGGAACGCAAATTAAGATATTTTTGTTGAATAGCATAGGGAGCAATGACATTTCCTCTCTCAAGATCCATTAATGTACTAAAAACATATTTAAATCAGTTCATGTGAGTACAGTGGTTCCGTATTAATATTATAAAGCCACGAGAATATTTTGGTGCACCAAAAAAACAAAATAACGACTTATATAGTGATGGCCGATTTCAAAACACTGCTTCATGAAGCTTCGGAGCGTTATGAATCTTTTGTGTCGAATCAGCGGTTCGAAGCGCCAAAGTCACATGATTTCAGCCGGTTGAAATCGGCCATTACTATATAAGTCGCACCAAAAATATTCTTGTTTTATAATATTAATATTGAGATACTGTACTCACATGAACTGATTTAAATATGTTTTTAGTACATTAATGCATCTTGAGAGAGGAAATGTCATTGCTGGCTATGCAGGCCTCACAGAGCCATCGGATTTCAACTAAAATATCTTAATTTGTGTTCTGAAGATGAACGAAGCTCTTACGGGTGTGGAATGACATGAGGATGAGTAATTAATGACATTATTTTCATTTTTGGGTGAACTAACCCTATAATAATATTTATATATATATATATATATATATATATATATATATATAATATATATATATATATATAATATATATATAATATATATATATATATATATATTTAAGTAACATCTTTTTGTCAATAGCATATTTAAAAATTTCAACTGAACTGTAAATTAAATTATGCCAGATTAAATTAATACTTACATATCCTAAATTCTGTCCAAAAATGCTGAGATCCATAGAGAGAAAGATTGTAATCGACGATTTAGCCAATTTCACCCTGTCTGGAGGGAAGGGGGAGCTGTGTGAGATAAATACACAGTAAGTCGCATGCAAGAAATCATTATGTGATGATTTTTCTCCTCCCTACAGTAGTTAACCCATCTGTGTGCTGATATTAGGACCTTCCTGGTCAGTTGTGACTGCAATGGTAGAGTCTTCGGCTTAATAAAAGATCAAAATAACTCAAAAGTATAAACTAAAGTTGTTTATGATGCTAAATTTGGTATGAATGATTTAGATTTAGTTTTAATGCAGTGCTTACCTGGATAAATGTAATCTGGTGAGACTGAACATAGAAAATGGTCCATCTTCTGATTGGTTCATTTGCTATGTAATAAATAAAATGTTTGAAATGATGTAAGTCACTTATTTGATAAAAAAGTTAGCAAATTTATAATGCTACCTAGTCTGCACCAGTGAATCCACTGCTTGCTTCACATATTGCTAATTCAACAATGACAATGAACTTTATGGCCCGCAAAATGTCGCTGTGGCGCGCTTTTTAACCAGTATTACAATAAAATAGGCAGAAAACATTGCTTTTGTTAAGTCATTTAAGTAACAATATGATTTCAAGTAACGTTACAGCTTACCTCAGAAATCTTGAAATATTTTACAGTTAAAAACATATTAGAATGGTGAACGCTGGCTGTGGTATGAATACTGACCATGCAGCGTGGAAAACGAATGTGAAATAGAAGGCCATTTTGTCCCATTTTCGGGACATTCTAAAAAGCTTAACGTGGCGTAATGTAAGTAAACATCATACTAATAGCCCAGAATTTGAACGCAACGCGTTTAATTTCACGTTAAACGTTTTCCTCCCCTGGAAACTGTACAGTTACAGCAAAGCAGATATGAGCCTAGAATATGAACAGAACCCGTCTTATTACACGTTGTCACTGTCTGTGTTAAATGTGCGTTCATATTCTGGGCTCGTCTGCTTTTCTGTAGTAAACACCAAACTAATAAAGCATTAGCATTAGTAAATTAAGCCACGTTAAGCTTTTTCACGTTAAGCATGTTATAATGTCCCTCATTTTCTGCCTTCCGGCTTAGAAACACAATGGTGAAAGTGAAACTCAAAATAATTTTGACCAAAATTTGGCTTTGTCATTTGTATTTATTACAGATTAATAACTTCTGATCCGTTTGAATATGTACGTGCTCACGCCATTAATAATGTACAAAAACGCGTTTAGAAATGTCATTTGTGATATAGGCCTATGCGATCACTCCGTGTTGATAAAGCAACACCTCTGATTCATTGTTCAGCTTATCTCGGTAAGAAATCATGTTCAATCTCTACAAGCAGCTCTTTAAAAAATGAACGTAAATAAAGTCGTTTTTTCATCTGGTGATTTGTATTTATTGTCATTGTACGCTCCTGAGCGTGACATAAAACATGGCGGCGACTACCCAGAATGCAACGCGCAGTGACGTAGTTTGCCAAGCTCTATAAAAAAATGGAGCCAGAGGATCCGTTACAGCAAATAGCCTACAGTAGTATACTGCAAATTTAAAAAATACAGTAAATCGCTGTATGTAGTGTGTAACGTCACAGAAAATTCCCATGATGCAAAGGGAATCACGGTTATTTACTGTAAAGAGAATTAGCAGTATAATACTGGGTGATATATGGTAAATAACTGTAGAAATTACAGAAATGTCTATGATGCAGAAACTTGTGAAAATGAGATCCAGGCAGTAGATAAAGTTGATGGAAAATTATTTATTCATTACAATTAAATTTAGCCTCACACGCAAACTTTAATCGATGATGAAAATACTTAATAAAACCAAAAGGTAAAATAACAACTATAAAGAAGCAGTCAATAGTTAATAATAAAATTTAGAGTATTATAAAATTTTGAGTATTGTATCTAATAGATGAAGATCAAAAAGAGCAATAATTAAGACATTTGCAGATAAGAGACAAGAAGTAGAAGCCAAGGAGAGCAAAGGAGGGAAAAAGCTGAATTATCAATGACCCGGTCAGCTTTATACCATGAGCATATAGGGAAATTTACAACCCACTCAAATTGATGTTTCTGTTCTAAAAGAAAAGGTTAATTTCACCCATTATGTCATCTACTGGTCCAGTGTCAAAAATAGTTGTTTTATCCCCTATAGGGAATTTTGCAAATGTCAGCAGACATATTTTGATCAGATTCAAATGAGCAATAATTCTGAAAAACATCACTTCTGCAGTACTTGGCAGGTGTCCAATGTCTAACCACAAACGTGTCAGCGTGACCTGTCACACTGGAGCACTTGAAGAACAATTGAACATAACAAGCATACTCCTAAATATAAAATAACCATGAGGATACAATAACAAGTAAATCCTTGAAAATATGATAAGAATTAATAAAGTAGGAGTACATGAATATATGAAAGCAAAAGTAAAACTGATAAATCATAAGCCATAAATGATTAAAATAAATATTAATAAAAATGCATGAATATGAATATTGACCATTTCGGATCCATCAGTCCCCCACTGGAGTCTTTAAAGACTCCCAAAATACGAAATGGATGTTGAATAAATTAAATATAAAAGTATCACATCTAAATGAAGCTGTGGGTACCTCTCTAACCTCAGCTAACTGCATAGAATATTGACTGGAAGCCTTCACAAAGCTGGCCCAACGAGGGCTACTAGAAAAACCCGACCCCGAACGTCCCCTGGACTTTTGCTGGGTTGAGGACTTACCGCAACTGTCAGGTGGATAAAATGTTTGCCAGTTTTAGTAAAGAATCAAATTAATTTGTCATAATGAATTGTGAATTCAATATCAACACTAGACCTAAATGAAAACTAAGTAAAATAACATAGCTATTATAACAAATTGAACAAAATTATCTGATAAATTTAAACAACTCAATCCTTCAAAGTCTCAATCTCTCCATTCTGTGCTGCAGCAGCAGGATGATGTAATCAGTTTCAGTCTTTCTGTGGATTTCCCCTTGCGTTGCTAAGCACTGAGGTGCGTGCTCGTCGATCCTTCCTTGGTTCTTCTTGATCAGTTGGATCAAACATTGGGCTTTTAAGCCACCAGTTGAGTTTACTCATTCTCTTCGTTGACTCTCCTAATGGACACTTCCTTTCCAGTGGTCACAATAAGGCGTCACACAGGAAAAAGAACTTGTTCGATGAATATACCACATATAATCTCCTGATTACATCTACTCTTACTGAACCTATGGAGAAGATATAACGGACACAAAAAAAACAAACAACAAAACAAAACAACATTGTCGTTTTTCACATGATTAACAATACATTAGCACTCAGATTAGCAGGATGAATTTCAGCAATCAACAGCACGGCTATAACCTGTGAATGAAAACCCTGAAATGTTTTTGTTAGAGACAACATATATTTCCACACAACCCCATCCAATCCTCCTTGGGGTATCAAAACCTGTGAAAATTCATTTGGTGTGAGGGTTATCCAGGGCTGTTCAGGGCTTAAACACATGATATTCCCTCATTTGGCAATATCATACATAATTTAATTTTATTGTCATAATATTTCCTTTGTTGATTAAATAAGTGAATAATTTCTTATTTTTACCTAGTAATATAAATTCCTCTACCTGGATAACACTCAACACTTCAACATGTTAACAATCACAAAACAATACATTATACATTCAGAACAGAATCAGTTCATTCAGTGGAACTCATCATGACATGCTGGAAAGAAAAATAAAGTTAGATGTGGGGTAAACAGGACAAGATAGCTTGTTCTGCTTTCCCAAGTTATTATTAACCTGCGCAGGTGTGGCATTGTTTCATTCTGCCACAATAACCCAGGTCAGGATTTTTAGCCGAATTCATCCATGACCATTATTTCATTATAATTCATAAAATGTGCCCATTTTAGAAAATTTGAATACAGCTGTTTATGGCATTTTTCTTCACCATGGTGCACCATCACTCACACACTCTCACACACACACACACGCACACACACACACACACACACACACACACACACACACACACACACTTTTATGTCTCTGGCCAGAGTATATATTTTTTTGTTCTTATCACTGCATATGCAAACAGTGAACTGAATGGGGAATATATATATATATATATATATATATATATATATATATATTGTTAAGGGTGGAATACCACCGTGTCCAATCGAATAAAACTCTTTCGACAATGTTGGAAATGATGAAACATAGGCACTGTGGCATTCCCCGCACAACAGTTTTTCTTTTTTTAAGTTGAAATGAGTTAGTCAGACGACGTCAGTCGCAATAGAATCGATTTTAACACAGCAAAAACAAACACCAATTTTAAAGAAATATTATTTTAAGCCTAGGCATGCCACAGTTAAGAACACAAATTTCTTAAATATATTTTATCATTCATCAATGTAATAAAAAAAAGTATCCTTTCTACAGTTGCTTATGAGCTGTTCTGATAATAAAAAAAACTGGAGATCTCATCATTTTGGATCCATGATTAACCATAATCATAATCTCTGATGACAGCATTTGTGATATATATATATATATAATATATATATATATATATATATATATATATATTGATTTTACAGGTTTGAATTTTTTTTAATTTTTTAAAAAGAACTTTCAATAAATCTACCCAAAACACAGTCCCACCCGAGGATTAACCTACCCGGTGAAACACAGTAGAAACATTGATGTCAAACGCCAGTCACCCTCGCCACAGAGCGATCCCTCATTATACCCTCGCTAGAGACTTACACTGAATACTCAGAATAAAATTGGTAATTCAATATGAACACCAGTTATTCAATATCCGACACTCGGCAGAGGTTGGACTCGTGGTTCTTTCTTTGTCTGTAGCCAAATGAAAGTCCACATCCACAGGCGGACAGCTTCCAGGCTTTCAGCAATTTTGAAAACAGAAGACCAGAAATAAACAGAGAATATTACTCACCTCAAGAAAGCAGAGGAATTTTGCTCACCTCTATTTAAACCTTGCAGTGCATCTTCCAAAGAACCCGAACCGGGCCGAACAGATCCGGGTCACGGCACCAAAACTGATGCAGAAACTTGTGAAAATGAGATCCAGGCAGTAGATAAAGTTGATGGAAAATTATTTATTCATTACAATTAAATTTAGCCTCACACGCAAACTTTAATCAATTATGAAAATACTTAATAAAACCAAAAGGTAAAATAACAACTATAAAGAAGCAGTCAATAGTTAATAATAAAATTTAGAGTATTATAAAATTTAGAGTATTGTATCTAATAGATGAAGATCAAAAAGAGCAATAATTAAGACATTTGCAGATAAGAGACAAGATGTTGTGAGTGGGAGACTCAGGCAGGGGATCCAAGTGCAGCGTTTATTGAATGCAAACGTGGTCGTACAGGCAGGGTGAATCAGGAGCAAACAGGTACAGCAGAGAGTAGACAGAATCGTAATCCAGGTACAGGCAGAGGTCGGGACTGGCAGATATCACTCACAGGTCAGTACACAAAGCAAGGGTCAGGACAGGAAGCAATGGGTCAATAAACAGGAAACAGGCAGGAACGGTAACAGGGAACAAGCAGACAGGGAATACAGGAAAACGCTCAGAATTGCAACAACAGTTAAACAAGACTTCGCGATTAGATGGTGTGAGTGAGAGTCCTTTTATAGTCCAGGTAACAAGCTGCAGCTGGGTGTGGTGATTAGTGAGGAGTGTGTGCATGGCTGTACATTGTGCATTGGTGTGGAGTGAACATGTGACTGACAGGGAGAATTGTAGGAAGTGTAGTCCGGGGAGTGACAGGAACAGACGGTGATCGTTACATAACGCCCCCCTCCCGGAAGGCACGTCCTCACGGCGTAGATGTCACCAATAGGGAGGGGGGGTGGGTGCATTGGAGCTCTAGTAGCGGACAGGAACGGAGTCTCCAATGCAGGTTCCAGGGCCGCCATGGCTGGTCAGGTACCACGGGCAGCCATGGTGAGTCCAGAGTGTCAGAAGGCCACAGCAGGTCAGGTGGTCTGAGTAACCACGGCAGGTCAGGTGGTTTGGGTAACCACAGTGGGTCAGGTGGCTCGGGCAGCCACAGCGGGTCAGGTGGTCTGGGTAACCACGGCAGGTCAGGTGGTTTGGGTAACCACAGTGGGTCAGGTGGCTCGGGCAGCCACAGCAGGTCAGGTGGTCTGGGTAACCACGGCAGGTCAGGTGGTCTGGGTAACCACGGCAGGTCAGGTGGTCTGGGTAACCACGGCAGGTCAGGTGGTCTGGGTAACCACGGCAGGTCAGGTGGTCTGGGTAACCACGGCAGGTCAGGTGGTCTGGGTAACCAAGGCAGGTCAGGTGGTCTGGGTAACCACGGCAGGTTAGGGTCCATAAACGGCCATAATTGTTCAAAGGCAAATGACGGCAGTGGCCAGGCAGGGTGTCCACCCACAAGCTCCCCACCTGCAAGCTCCCCACCCTCAGGTATATATCTTCCTCCTCCTCCTCCTCTTCCGAGGGTGAGGCGACGATTCACCGGTTGGAGCGGGTTCAGGAGCAGACTCACTGGCTGAAGTGGGTTCTGGAGCGGACTCAATGGCTGGATCGCCCCCTACATCCTTAAGCAACAAAGGGGCGGCCATCTTGCCCGTGGGCACTGGCAAAGTAGCCATTTTGTCCATCGCGTCCAGGGCGCTTGAGTGTATTGCAACCGGCAAATTTGAGTGCGTAGCATCTGGCAGGCTTGAGATCGGCGCTTTGCCCTCAAGCCGCCGGGCTTGAGGGCGAAGCGGCCACCGGGCTTGAGGGCGAAGCGGCCGCCGGGCTTGAGGGCGAAGCTGCCGCCGGGCTTGAGGGCGAAGCGGCCGCCGGGCTTGAGGGCGAAGCGGCCGCCGGGCTTGAGGGCGAAGCGACCGGCGGGCTTGAGGGCGAAGCGACCGGCGGGCTTGAGTGCGAAGCGACCGCCGGGCTTGAGTGCGAAGCGACCGCCGGGCTTGAGGGCGAAGCGACCGCCGGGCTTGAGGGCGAAGCGACCGCCGGGCTTGAGGGCGAAGCGACCGCCGGGCTTGAGGGCGAAGCGACCGCCGGGCTTGAGGGCGAAGCGACCGCCGGGCTTGAGGGCGAAGCGACCGCCGGGCTTGAGGGCGAAGCGACCGGCGGGCTTGAGTGCGAAGCGACCGGCGGGCTTGAGTGCGAAGCGGCCGGCTGACTTGAGTGCGAAGCGGCCGGCTGACTTGAGTGCGAAGCGACCGCCGGGCTTGAGTGCGAAGCGACCGCCGGGCTTGAGTGCGAAGCGGCCGGCGGAGGCTTAGGAATGCCAGCCGCTCGTGCTGAAATCAGCAGTGGATCAGTCACACTGGAACACAACCCTCTCCGCTCCCGGACTGATCTAGATATGTGACGTGACTCTGGACGATCAGCGGCGACATGACTTTGCTCTGGGCGATCAGCGGCGATGTGACGTTGCTCTGGGCGATCAGCGAAGGCGTGACGTTGCTCTGGGCGGTCAGCAAAGACATGATGGGGCGTTGTCGCATCCGCCATTTTATGTGCGCAGTCTGTAGCGGCCGCCATTATGTGGTTCAGCGTGGTGTCGCGTTCCTCCACGACACCCACAGTAAAAGTTGAACCAACTGTGAGCAGGGCAAAGTCCAGGAATTCCACGAACGACCCTTGGGGACCATTGGTGAGTACATAGTCCTTAAGTGGTTTGTTTAATCCATAAACAAAAAAGTCAATGAGGGCATAGTCTGGCAGATCAGACAGGTGAGCAATCTCCAGGAACTTTTAAATATGGGCTTCGAGGGTACAGCTACCTTGATGTAGGTTGATGAGACACCATGGGTCCATGCTGAGACTGGAACCGCTCGTGGAAGCTGCTTGATCGTAGATGGCGAAGTCAGTTGTGAGTGGGAGACTCAGGCAGGGGATCCAAGTGCAGCGTTTATTGAATGCTCCTGATTTACCCTGCCTGTACGACTACGTTTGCAAACAGGTACAGCAGAGAGTAGACAGAATCGTAATCCAGGTACAGGCAGAGGTCGGGACTGGCAGATATCACTCACAGGTCGGTACACAAAGCAAGGGTCAGGACAGGAAGCAATGGGTCAATAAACAGGGAACAGGCAGGAACGGTAACAGGGAACAGGCAGGAGCAGGAACAGTAACAGGGAACAGGCAGGAGCAGGAACGGTAACAGGGAACAGGCAGACAGGGAATACAGGAAAACGCTCAGAATTGCAACAACAGTTAAACAAGACTTCGCAATTAGATGGTGTGAGTGAGAGTCCTTTTATAGTCCAGGTAACAAGCTGCAGCTGGGTGTGGTGATTAGTGAGGAGTGTGTGGCTGTATGTGGCGACAGGTGATTGGTGTGGATTGAACATGTGACTGACAGGGAGAATTGTGGGAAGTGTAATCCGGGGAGTGACAGGAACAGACGGTGATCGTTACACAAGAAGTAGAAACCAAGGAGAGCAAAGGAGGGAAAAAGTTGAATTATCAATGACCTGGTCAGCTTTATACCATGAGCATATAGGGAAATTTACATCCCACTCAAATTGATGTTTTTGTTCTAAAAGAAAAGGTTAATTTCACCCATTACGGCATCTATTGGTCCAGTGTTAAAAATAGTTGTTTTATCCCCTATAGGGAATTTTGCAAATGTCAGCAGACATATTTTGATCAGATTCAAATGAGCAATAATTCTGAAAAACATCACTTCTGCAGTACTTGGCAGGCGTCCAATGTCTAACCACAAACGTGTCAGCGTGACCTGTCACACTGGAGCACTTGAAGAACAATTGAACATAACAAGCATACTCCTAAATATAAAATAACCATAAGGATACAATAACAAGTAAATCCTTGAAAATATGATAAGAATTAATATATAAAGTAGGAGTACATGAATATATGAAAGCAAAAGTAAAACTGATAAATCATAAGCCATAAATGATTAAAATAAATATTAATAAAAGTGCATGAATATGAATATTGACCATTTCGGATCCATCAGTGTGGAATGTAGTGAAGTAAAAGTTGCTCAAAATAAAACTACTTAAAGTAAAGTAAAGTAGCCTACAGATACTTGAAAAATGTACTTAAAGGGTCATGAAAAAACCCCAAAACACTTTTTTTGAGATTAACCAGATATGTATAGGCTGCACATCATTGAAAACAGTAAAGGTAGGCTACTCATTAATGTTATTCATAAGTGAAAAATTGTTATTTTTGCATTTTCCAGAGCGATTTCTGTCTTCCTGTTTGAAAAGCTGAGTCGGAGCAACGTCACAAAATCTGACGTCATTGTGTACTTTCGAACATGCTGACGTAGATTCTTGACGTATATATTCATGACATAAAGCTCATTCAGTCCAATCACTTGTAGGGACCCGTTCGACAGACGTTAACAAATGGCTTTATCAGCCAGAGGCTTGATTGAACAAAGCTTCATTTGGTCCAAAAGATCCATTTCCTGACAGGAAAAACCTAGCCTTAACAGAAGTGATGACGTGACTTCTTTTAACAAAGGACTCTGTCTAAAGGACTTCTTTGCTCATCAGCAATAAACTAATCAGAACCCATCACGTGGGTCTGATCACATTAAATCTATTGATTCTCTCACAAAACCCTCTTGTATTATCGGACGGAACAGGAAAACACCCATCAATGGATTTAAAGACGAATCTGTCCTATCTATACCTCCCTTGTTTGAGCAATCCATCCTGACCCGGTCACTCGTGACTCCGGTCAAAGTTTAAACTATGCTTAAGGACTCAATCTTGAATCTCAAAAGGGACAATTGTCGATTACATAAAGTATTAACTATATCCAGAATAACATTTGCTATGATGTGATTACTAATATGTTGGAGTCAATGCACTATATGTTTGTATTCCCGTATGCATTTGTTTTTAATTAGGTCAGTCTAGTAATATGTGTGTAAGAAGTGTGTCATGTTTGAGCTCTAAATACAGAGTTTATAATTCGCTGTAATTCTGTGTGAATGAAACATTGAAATTCAGTATCAGGAAAATATTAAGAAACTTTATATTGTTGTTAATAAAACAGGAGAATGTTCTGCAGATATCACGCGATGTGATCAATAGACAATAGACGAGGTGTGTCTAATCTCCGTAGCAACGTCTCATTGGATGATGGCATCTGAAGGATGGAGCCAGAATTGCTCCTTTAAAACTATGCTGTCCGAACAAGCTAATGTCAGAAATATGAAATAAGCTTAGAAGTCAGAAGCTGGAAGTCAGACTTCTGGGACTTTTCATAACTCATCAACTCCGCGAATGTGTGTGCATGTATGTATGTGTGTGTGTGTGTGTGTGTGTGTGTGTGTGTGTGTGTTTAGCCTTAGTTTCCTGTTATCATTAGAAGTAGTCAATAAATCTTGTTTTGATTTTCACATATACGAGTTTCTTGTGTTGTGTGTCAAATTACTGCCTTAAACGTAAAAGATCAAGTTACCTCTTGCTTATAATATAATAATTACAATAATAACAATAATCATAATAAAATAGTGTTACTGTTGGCTGCAGAATAATATTTTATCCAGAATTGGTAAAATACTCTAACCTCAATTTTCGCTGGACGAATAATTGATGAAGTGTTAAATATTAATTCTGAATCATTTACAGTGAATCATTTACAGTTGATTCAATTCTTATTCCCTTTAACAATTAAATTGAGCTAATAAATGACCTAAAGGTGCATTACACTTAGCCTGACTACGTCAGACTTCCTACTTCCGCTCAATTTCATTTCGCTTCTGTACTCAGTCTGAGACAGCGTCAGAGCTTTCTGTTTACCACCGGTCTGGAAACAGCCGGGCCAATCAACGAACAGAGGGCGGGCTGAGAGCCGTGACGTAGATGCTAAGCGCCGAGTTTTACATTGTAGGTTAGAGAAATCGAAAACCGAAACGACCGCGGAAATGGGAAACGAGACACGGGATGCAATTCGCTCTGTTATGGAGAACATTCAACTCTTTTTCAAACTGAAGCCAGAACAAGAAGAGTGTTTGATAAACATTTGTTTTATCATGTGTTTACAACAGGTTTACAGTGGAAGTTCAATCATAGATTTGAGTTCGATGCATGATGTCTGTGCTTCGATGCGGCTGTACAGGCACATAACATACGTCATAACTAAACGTATCTGATTGGCTTACGGGTAACCAATGATTTTAAACTTCAGACAAGCGCCCCCTGGCGAGAGAGAAAACACTTCTCTATTATGCCATTCCCGACTCTGTCTACGAAGCAAAGTGAAGTAGCAGAGTCTGGTATTACCAGGCTACATTACATTGCACTGTAGTATGAATACGATTATGAATGAGGAAGTATCACTTCTCTCGCCTCGGTCTCTTGTCATTCAGAGACATATCGTTGGTGTTCGTTTCCTCAGTGCTACAGCACGATGTGTTTTCCTGCGACGCGACCAGAGCAGAGGTTTGTGTGCATGTGGATTGTTTTGCTGTAATGGAAAATATGTTCGCGTGAGATCGCATTACAGCAGATAATTCAAATGTCACAAAAGTGCTGTTCATCACCTCTGCCTGCTCTAGCTGCATTCAAATACGCAAGCCGTAGGCTGTTTCCCTCAGCACAGCACGTGTGTTGTTTGTATTGTGCTCGCAATGCGG
Organism: Chanodichthys erythropterus; assembly: GCF_024489055.1. NCBI lineage: Eukaryota > Metazoa > Chordata > Actinopteri > Cypriniformes > Xenocyprididae > Chanodichthys > Chanodichthys erythropterus. The sequence goes on from NC_090233.1 coordinate 33,541,144, forward strand.
TCAGGACTGGAGTTTGAATACGAACACATGAAAAATACGATTGTTTTTATGATATACAGGCGGAGTGCGCATATGCTCGGTTTCAGTGCGGAGCTCCGCGATGAGTTTAATAACACTAGCCACATGGCACATAGCTCATACAGAATAAAGTATCCGTGTTTAAAGTTTTTATTTCACACATTCTCCTGCACCACCAAATATTAACCAGCACGGTGTAGTTATGCACACATATTTCATCAAGTCTTCTTCAAATGAATTATATGTGCAAACTGGACACAGTGGTGTAGCCTATCTGAACGCGACGACGCGATTATTCTAAAAGACTGATTTTGAGACTGCAGTGCTCGTAAATGCAATCAAAGTAGCCTATTATTAGCCCTATTAAATATTCTTTCACATTTTTCCCTTGTGCTTGGTAGTTTGTTGTCATTCTCTCCGTGCTCATATATTAATATTCATCATTCTGTATAATGAGTGTGGTGTATGTCTGTGCTTCATTGGTTGTTCTCTCCCCTCTTCCCCCCCTCTACACTCCCACTGTTCCAGAGCTTTACACGCCCATTTTCACAGACTTTTTGAAACTCAGAGGTGTGAATGACCAGGGTAAAACAGGGGGGTTTCATGACCCCTTAACCCTCTGGAGTCTGAGGCTGATTTGGGGCCTGGAGAAGTTTTGACATGCCCTGACATTTGTGCTTTTTTCAGTTGTTCATAAACACATTAATGGAAAAAGTGTCATTACACTGTATTCAGCACAAACTAGGCTACCATAATATGTAAGGAACATGTATGTAGATGTTTGTGTTTTTGAAGGAATAACATTTATGCGTGGTTATTGAAAAAACAAAAAACTTAAGTCACTGAAATAAGGCTAGTAAATCTGTGTTTACAATACTTTAGGGTATTGGAGGCTGTAGACTAGAGTTTTTGCTTCAAAATTATGTAAAAATTATGCTGGCTACTCCTTCAATATATTGATTTAGTTTTTTAAGACACTTTTTGCCAAGAAACACAGTATGCGTGGAGGCGTGAATCACCACTGAATAATAACTACCAGATTGGACTTCGTTCAGAGGGAGAGGAGAAATCACGCATCATGTTAGTTTTCTTTATTTTACAAAAAGCACAACATTTTGTTTTTAGTCTGAGTGTATACAAATAAAAGAAGATATTCTATAGTTTCAATTGATATATTACTTATGTCTCTATGACAAAAAATGACGGAGTATTTTAAGTCTGTTTTGCTGCAATGAGAAAAAATCCCTGCAAAACGCGCCGGCGCGTTTTCAGACCTCAGAGAGTTAAAGGTGCTCTAAATGATCCTGGCTGGAGTAACTTCCTGTTGACGTTCGAAGTGTTGTAAAACAAAACAGAGGCTAACTAGACCCTCCCTCCTCCTCCTCCCCCCCTTGTGGCGACTACAGAGACCGCGTTTTTTAACAGTGTGTTCAGGGGACAGGCAGCTAGCGGATAGTGAGGAGATGTTTGCTGTATGTGACAAAAAATGTTTTGGCCTAAAAATGCGTGACATCACTTACAGCACCTTTAAGTAGGCTACAGTAACAAAGTAAAAATACTTTGTTACTATCCACCACTGGTAGCCTGTTGCAAACCCCTCCATGTTGTTGTTGTTGTTGTTGTTGTTTGTTTATGCCTACAAACGCAAGGTCATTGCCATAGAAACCAGTGCAGATATTCTGAAAAACGAAAGAGCAGCACAAAAAGAGTGGATCTGAACAGTTGCGACACACTATAATTTTAGATCAGATTCCAATCGTATTTGGACTGACAGGGTGAACATAGCCAAAGTGACGAGAACAACATTATCCTCTAGGGCCGCCACTAATATTTTCAGGGCACAGGATTGGTTTTTAAGCACAATTCTCTAGGAATCTCTTGTAGCAAAAATCTTAAATATTAACACAAATTCTCTATAAGAATTCCTACATGTCAAAAAGCTTCAGTTAAATCTTTCCTTTGTTTCTAGTGCATAAAAGGAAACCACGGAAACAGCCAGTTTAAGACTTCTCGATATTGAAGAGGATGTGAGATTTTTTCCTCTGTCTGCTTTTTCCGATCCTACAGTAAGACATCGCTTGCAAATTGCATTGGTCACATCAAACTGTTGCTCTGCAAAGTTACTATCATACAGTGGCCTAGGTTTTGTCATTGGGATTTTCAAATCAGCACACTAAGATGAAGGTTAGTTCAGAGTGCTAATCTTGATTTACATATATCAGTCCAAATTAAAACAATGTCAATAGTTCTTGACACTTTCTTTGAGTCATCTTTAGAAAAGCTGACAAGATGTGAGTTGATCACAGATTTCAGAGAGCATAAATTCAATTTAGTTTTTTTCTGTTGAGAGAAGTGACAAATATCTGATGTGTTGTGTCATGAAGTAAAGGTGTGAACATGTTGAAACACTTTGCATGGTTTCACTCACAACTTTGCATGCCTTCTTGTGGACTTGAGTAGGTTCACATAATACCTTAGAATTTCTATGCACCACATTTTTCAACTTTTAAAACAAACCAGGAAGAGTTGAATGTCAAATGTATTATTAATTTACAGCCCTCTGACATTGACAAACTGATATCTTACAAGGACTTATAGAACCGCAGGTCTGTATCTAATTGAGGATGCACAGTACTAAAGCCTAAGTAAACAACCACAAAGCAAAGGTTATTTTAACATTTAAACCATTTTTCAAAAGGTCATAATAAATCATACAGAATTTGTTTTTTTGAGAAAGTAAAAATGTGCACAGTTTTCTGTGATGGGTAGGTTTAGATGTAGGGGTAAAGTAGGGCGATAGAAAATGTGGTTTGGACAGTATAAAAACCATTATGCCTATAAAATGTCCCCACAATTCACAGACACAAACCTGTGTGTGTGTGTTCTTTTGTTTATATTACATTGTGGGGACCAAATGTCCCCACGATGTAATACAAACCTGAGTTCACCTACATCGTGAGGACCAGCCACCGGTCCCCACAATGTAAATTAATTAATAAAAATACTAAATTATGTTTTTGTGAGAAAATGAAGGTGTGCATTTCCGGTGATGGTTAGGTTTAGGTTTAGGGGTAGGGTAGGGGGATAGAAAGTATGGTTTGTACAGTATAAAATGCATTGCGGCCTATGGAAAGTCCCCACAATTCACAAAAAAAAATGTGTGTGTGTGTGTGTGTGTGTGTGTGTGTGTGTGTGCGCGCACCTGGTATGTACAACCAACACCCTACGGATGCAAGGGTGAGGTGGCATGCTTCTTTCTGACTCACTTTGTCTTTCTGTGCTCTCTGGGGGTTTTTGGCATGGCGTTCTCACAAGAATTTTTTACCATGGCAGAATGGGTAAAGATTTAGTCTGCTTTGTTTAAAGTTCATTTAAAGATAACTATATTTAAACCGCTATGAGATTAATTAATAAATCACAGCTATAAGAAATGACTTTATATTTTACACATTTCCAAAATTGACCTTTTTTAGAGTGCCATCATATATAACTGACTTTGTCCCATCTCTCACTATTCTTTATACGACCTTCGAAATCATAGGGTTGGAGCCTATCCCAGTTTCCTAGGCCAGAGGCAGGGAAAAGCACCCTGGATAGATGGCCAGTCCATCACAGGACATTGTCCTATATTAGAATATATTATTTTTGGCAAATTGTCTGAAACTTCACATTCAAATGCATTTTTACTCTCTGAAAAGTAGGTCTTAGTGTTTCAAAAACATTCAAATCTTTAATCAACATTCCATTTCATCTTGTTTTACTGCCTGGAAAGTAGTAAAAAAAAAAAAAAAAAACATTTCCAATTCCAAATCAATGACTGTAGCATATAAACAGTGTACCCCTTCACAAGCAACTCTATTTTGACCTTAGTCATCATTTTTGGAGCATCCCTGAAGCCAATAGACAATGGCATCTGACCTCTGGTTGTAGTACAGATCACATCTTCCAAACTGCCATAGGATAATGTACCCAAATGCCTGACTTCCACAACAATCTATGACTTATATTCTTCATCTCTGCCATCACCCTCACTGCTTCAATCCTCCTTGATCTTCAACTTCTTCCTTTCTTACTATGACCTAATTTTCTGATGCACTGCCGTCACTATTATTAATACTTTCCTCTCTGACTTCTCTCAAACTTACTAACATCAACCTAAAACACAGGCAAAAAGACTATTACTGTCTGCCATTACAGAACAATAGAAATAGCTACACAGAAAATATGTAGCCTATCCCCTAAAAGGACTTTGTCAACACACAGTGTTTTTTTTAATTTATTTTATCTTTGAGTTATTGTTTTTACAAAATGTACATTAAAATGACCAAAAAATGACCACATTTGTGTGACTTTGTTTTTTGTTTTTGTTTTTTTGTAATGGAATATAAATGCAATTTTCAAGTCTAAAATGAACTCAATATGGAGCCTTGACAGCATGTGACATACAGTCGAACCAAAATTTATTCAGACACCTTGAACATTTCATTCATTAATAAAGTTTATTCACTTTAGTTTTAAAAATGGTAATAAAATATGACAAGATCTCAGAGTTTAAACTGTGTCAGAAAAAAAAAATCTTAATTATGTCAGATAACACTTAAGCAAAACATGGTCAGGTCAAAGTGTCTGAATAATTTTTGGCTCCAATTTTTTTTATCAGTTTTACTGGTAGTCCACTATATGAAGAATTTTTGGGTATAATATGTCACAGTTTACTTTATTTTGCTATCCTCACTAACATAAATGAACTAGTGTCCTGCACCCACAAGTAAAAAATATATCAAAACCAGGGCTCTGAACCGGTTCAAGGAACGAAAACGAAAAACGAACGAAATTTTGACAGGAACGTAACCAGAAACGGAAACAAAATCCAATTTAATCGTTCTGAGCAGAAACACTAATTTGAAATTGCCATTAACTGGTTAATAACGCTATTTTATCGTTCCGTTTAATATTTTGATTTGGCAGTCAACCAGTCACGAATTCAAATAGTAGGCCTTCAGCCTATACAAATGTGACGCTGACGCATCCAACGTGAGTGAAATGCCCGCGCTAACGCGCTCAGCCCAGCTGTCAAGTCATTATTAGGTAAGTCACAATGGCAATGCCCTGGCATTAGTTTTTCCAATGATATATGTCACCAACCATCAAGTATTAGGCCTACATTTTAAGTGAAAATGATTGTCAAGTAATATGCAGCTTGTTGTGCGTTTTGAAACCAGCGAAAATTGCAGGATAGTTCAATTTTCAACATCACATCACGCATCTGCAGGGCTTCTGTGAAAAGAGAAAACAAGGCCAAACGTTACCTACATAACACACATAAAATAAAAGGTGATATTTAGGCCTAATAGGCTACACAAAATATTTCACTTAAATAATTAGGTCTACCTGTATGACCATAAATTACGGAGACAGTTTACTGTCTTATAGAAGGAAAACAAATCCAGTGGTGGCGCCGGCGCCTCTCGCGCGCGCAATTCTTGCATTGCTTATACTTGATATCGCAGTCTGTTCAATATTAAAATAAAATACAATCAACCAAATGTTTCCCTGCTCAATTCAATTCTGTAATAGCCTACAATCTACCGTTTACCACCCGTGACCACCGCCTCACTGTGCTGTTATGTGAAAGATGATGTCGATAATGCGAGTGAAGTAGCTCAAATAATAAATAATAGTTTAGCATTCCTCTCGAAAATGAAAACAGTTGGATTCGTGCCGAATGAGAAAAATGAATTCGTTTTGCAGCTTATTTAGTTTTATTTCCAATAAATAAACCTGTTTCTCGCCTTGAATATAGCAATAGAAGCTGGAATGGCGTTAAAAAAAGAAAAGAGATTTTTTTTTTTAATTCGTTTTGGCTTGACGTTTATATAGTCTGAATAGTCAAACTGTTAACTTTAGAGGTTTTGTTTTGGAGTACATAAGTGGATAGGTAAAATAATATAGGGCAGTTTTGTTCATAATTTATGTTTACAAACATTATAAACAAAGCTATGTAGTCTAGGCTACTTTTACATTTTATTTTATTTACTGATAATAACTTTATTATCATTATTTCTGAATGTAATAATAATAGCTAAAATGCGACGTATAGGCCTATGCGACTTATCTTTTTTCCTCTCAGGAATAGCGTCGGTATTTTTAACCATGCAGCAAACATTAAAATATCTTGAAAAAATACTTTAATTTATAAACCATTGTTTTCCATTCGTTTAAAAGTTTACATTTGGACAGAATCTTGTTATAAAAGATAGGCTAATTGTAGGCATATTGGCTAAGACGGCAAATATATCTCTTTGTTTTTTAATAAATAAAATGTATGAATAATTTTTTGGTTTGACTGTATCATGTGCTAATGTCTCCTTCACTTGTTGACAGCATGGCAAATAGATTTAAATTATATTGGCTGAAGGGGATGTCATATATTAGTAAAATTTATTTATTTATTTTGGGTTGAACATTGTTATTGTATTTTACATGCATTTTTCTTCGCTTCATTTATAAATGACCCATAGAGGGTTAAAAATATGACTTGGAAGCATGCATTAGTGCTTTGAAAGACAATCTGATGAGAACTTGCTGACAACCCTGTAAATATCACATCGGAAGGGTGTTCCTGACACATTGACTGCACACAGCTATTTAGTACACAACAATCTTGAAGGAAGAGGTGAAATGAGAAGCAAATGCCATTGTTTAAATATTAATAAAGTAAAATCTGGAATAAACCAATGCTATCAGTACCTTCAAAGTTCAGATAAGATGATCAGCAAAGGAAAATTTGAAAAGCCATGCTTTAAAAAAAATATATATATATTTATTTCTATAATATATTTATATTTAAATATATTTAAACAATATATTTATTGCTTCAAACATTATTTTATCACACAAAGATTACAAAATAGAGGCATCACCTCTTGTATGAAGTAGTTTTATTTTAGATGTTTTATTTGTATTATAAATACAATTGTAATGAAACGGGACTCAGGCAGGGATCCATTTGCAAGCTTTATTAAATGAGAGCGTAGTCAAACAGGCAAGGTCAAAACAGGGGCAAACAGCAAGGGACAGGCAGAATCATGGTCAGGATACAGGCAGTAGATCGGGGCAGGCAGATAGCACTCACAGGTCAGGAAACAATACACATTCCAAAGGTAGGCAGCAGAGAATCGTAAACGGGTAACAGACAGGATTGGTAACCAGCAGACAGGATAATAACGCTCAGAGTTGTACACAGGGCGAGACAAGACTTCGCAATGAGGTGGTGTGTGTGTGAATCTTAAATAGTCCACATCAGGGGTGTGATTCTTCCGGAAAGAATCGGTTGGGGTTGGGGTCGGGGTTGCGGCGGTTGTGACCGCCTCTGATTTATGTCGTCATGTCACTCCGCAAGTAGTAAAATCATTTGTCACTATTGAAGTTCAAAGTGTACGCGCACCATTATGAATGCGCACACACCCAACCGTGCCCAACCATCTACTCACGTGAACAGCTTTAGTGAACACGGATGATTCAGGTAAGCAAATCCAATATATTGTCTTTCATTTTTATACGCAGGTCTAGTAAAATTGAACCAATCTATTGATCATTTTTGTCACGATTCCATAACATTAATGTTAAACGATTCTGGGCTAATTTAGCAAAGTTGGTTATTGCTTACTACTAACTAGAAAGCTTAGCAGCTTCTACAAGGCTCGAAATTGCCAACATTTTTGTCACATATGCTCCTAAAAATTTAATCTGTGCGACCTAAAAATATATTTGGGAGTAACATTATATGTGCAGAGCATATGAGCATATCTGTCCACTAATGACACATTCGATTTGCAAACTAATGACTCCTTTGAACCGATTCACTTTAATGAATGCTTAAAACTGATCTGGGTCGAGTTTCCCGATAACTATGTATCTTAGCTCTGAAGAGCGCTCTCTACGTGCAAGGTTACAAACGCTTGCTGCAATTCCACGCACTTTTCCAAAACCATGTCGCCATGTCATGGTAAGTGCACCATATAGTTTCCTGCTTTTTTGTCCTTTGCCAATCACACCTATGCAGATATTGAGCTTCAGCTGTATGTGGCAATTGTTGATTGGTGTGGAGTGTGTGCATGTGACTGGCAGGGAGGATTATGGGAATTGGAGTCCAGGAACTGACAGTAATCGTGACAACAATATATTTAATAATACATTTACCTGTATTTATTAGATTTATTTAATATTCCTTCAAATACTCACATATTTTGTCACAAAAAGATTACAAAATAGATGTCACAGCTGGTTGAAGGAAAGGAGAATAGAAGCAGGATCTATTTGCAGCATTACTTTTATTTACAAAAGACAAAACAAAACCATAACAAAACAGATGCTGGAAGTATAGGGTTAGCTGTTGACCCAGCTGTACAGGTCATTGTACACTTTTTTATGCTTAGAGAGCTGATCATGATGCATGCAAATATTACAGAGTCTCTCTTTCCAGTCTGTGTATGTTCTAACATCATAGTAATGGTGCCATCTAAAATAAGATTCGTAATGCTCTCTATCAGCGGCCACTTGACTTAAGAAAGTAGCCAGCGCCTTAATGCTGCTAAAGTCATTTACATGGATGAATGATTCCGGTGGAATCGATAGTTCATAAATGCTCCTGGGTGGGCCGAGCACCACCGGCACACTTCCTGCCTGAAGGGAGTTTCGCCATAGCTTCTCTGTGATATAGTCTGTAGATACTGAGTTTTCAAAGGCAAGGTAGAAGTAACATCGAGATATGGTGGAAAGCAGCTTTTTGTTCGAGAGCAACCGCTTGGACCACTTACCATATACTTCAATCAGATTTGATGGAATGTGTTTCTTCAGCTGCTGGAAAATTAGAGAGCGACTCTGATTGGCTTTGTATTTGCTGACCACCCAGCAAACTAGGCAGCCACTCTTCTTTGGAACAATGTACGTGGTGTTAGCCCTTTTAGAAACAAGTTCTCCGTATGGCATGAAGATGTCAGCGTCACGGCGATAACTCATTGTCCAGTTAAACAAGCCGTTGTAGTTGCTAAGGTTGTAGTTGTTTATGGGAGGTTCTAGTGATAACCAAAGCCACTTCTGCATTGGTGGACGTGAAAGGTGGAGAGGAAGTTTGGAGCGACCGGTCCAGAGCTCATAATGGTGGAAGACTACAACATCTGCTTGAGCGAAAATGGATCGGTTATCCTCCAGAAAGCATCTAGGAATTTTATATTTATCCATACAGACGTCTCTCTCCACTGTGTAGCGAACTCCAAAAGGCCAGTGCCACAGGAGGATGGTGATGTTATGCTTGAGAATTTTTGTTCCGCTGGTCTCAATCTGACTCAAGAGTAGCATGTTTTTACTCCAGGATAAAAAATTGTAGAGCATTACAAAGCCAAAGAGACAACAGAGGGTACGATTTTGTTGTTTCATTAATTGCATGGCACAAATACTGTGAAGACAAAGAAGTGAGGTGGTTACAGATATCAGGCAGCATAAAACCAATTTAGTCTCTTTCTTTTCAAAGTAATGACTAAACCCTGATGTGATTTAATGGCGTGAACATGTAGGAAAACTTATGGTTTCAGTCACAACTTTGCATGGGTGTGTTTTCAGAAAAACTGCACCAATATTAAAGCAGATTGGAATCAATATACTATGCACTGCCATTTTAATAGCCAAATAATGTATTTATTTTTCTAAAATGTTCACAATATTGGTCAATAATTTACATCTAAATCAAATTTGAATCAAATTCTTTTTTGTATTTTCAAACATAATAATAGTATTTTCAAACATAATAATAGCCACAATTAAATAATGTACTTGCCTTGGGTTGAGAGTCCAGGAGCAACATAAAATTAAAGTAATTTAATTCAAACTAAATTTAAGTTTGTCTGAAAGCAGAGTGCCACTGCTTTGTGGGCGAATGACATATACAGAGAAAGCGTGTATCCGTTTCTGCCCCGCCTGTTGGCAGACGAATTCACAATGCAGAATTTTGGACATATGAAATCAACTGTGGTGCAAAGAATTACCCTGCACATGTGTAGAAGCCACACCTCTTGCCACAGAGGAGGCAAGATTGCCTCAGTGATATTACACAAAACTACACCCTTATAGCACTGTACTTGTGGTTCAGATAATATTTGACAGGAAATCCATCTGAAATGCAAGAAAAAAAATCACATTTCATGTGTGCAGGCTATATCTTGATCAACTGCATAAAAAAAAAATCCTAACACCATATTCAAAGATATTTTTAGATACATCTGTGCATGTTTGACAAACAGATTTCTGTCATGACAACTCTCAGAGTGTTTGCATGGTAATGGATATGGCAATGTAGATATGTTTGGTCTTGGCGGAATAGATCTGCTACGCTGCTGCTGCTTTATTGCTGCTGCTGCTGCTGCTGTTGATTATTGCTGCTGCTGCTGCAGAGCAAGTACGGGACTTGCTACTGCCAATACATACACGACACGCTGCTGTGAGCAAGTAAGACATGCTGCTGCTGTACAATATAGCGTACATGAATAACCGTAGCAGATCTATACAGGTGGAGCTGGGGAAGGTGGAGGGTTTCTGAAGCAATGCCGACTCATGTATTTAAAGATTAAGCACGCAAGCTCATTTGCTACTAATACAGCAGGAACCAATCATCTGTGACCTTTAGATAATGATGCGATAATTAGCAGGTTGTGTTAAAGGACCTATTAGCCTGCCCATTAGAGTTTCATGCCAGAACTTTGTATGTAATCAGTAATTATTTTGTGTGGAAATGAATTTATAAAATAATATAATATAGGCTAATATACACTAAATATGGCCCCATATTGTTAATATGAATTTTCTGTTGATTTTTACAATCTTATGTGTTTTACCTGTATTTTAGTAATTTGACATAAAATGTACAGCTACTGGTAGGCTAATTTTCCTTCAGTATTCATTTTTCTAAACATTTGTTTTCTTACAGTTATCATATAATATAAACTTGTATACTTTCCATTCAGATTTTAAAGGTTGGATGTCAATTTAGCAAGAGAAGGTTTTTTATGATTTCTTGTGAATTTTGTGAGTTGGCCATTTAAATGATTTGTGCCTTTGTTGTCATAGTGAAAACTTTGTGGGTGGATCAAAAGAATTGCACTTTTTTCTTTTTTTCCTGTTGTGCCCTGGTGCTGACAAGAGAGAAAACCACAACCTGCTCTCTCTACCCACACTGGACATTTAGAGCTTTGTGCAGTCATAGTCATACTGATGATTTGTCATGATTTGTTGAAATGCCAACTTGTCTCAAACTGTCTGAAGCGTGAACACAAATGTTAATAAACGTCATTAATCTGAGTATTTGAGACAGAGATAGCGGTGAAAGGTGAATAGCTGCAACTGAAAATAACCCCTAACCACACCCACATGACAGACAGCTTTAGCAACCAATGATGAAGACCTTTCTCCAAGCCCCTACCTTTCGGCACACCCATTACTCCAACCTACAGATAACCACACTTGGAGAATTTTAATTTATCATTCTTAAAGGTGCCCTAGAATTAAATATTGAATTTACCCTGGCATAGTTGAATAACAAGAGTTCAGTACATGGAAAAGACATACACTGAGTTTCAAACTCCATTGTTTCCTCCTTCTTATATAAATCTCATTTGTTTAAAAGACCTCCGAAGAACAGGCAAATCTCAACATAACACCGACTGTTACATAACATTCGGGGTGTACGCCCCCAATATTTGCATATGCCAGCTCATGTTCAAGCCATTAGACAAGGGCAGAATGTCTGGATGTGCACAGCTGAATCATCAGACTTTATGCAGGTAAGCAAGCAAGAACAATAGTGAAAAATGGCAGATGGAGCAATAATAACTGACATGATTCATGATAACATGATATTTTTAGTGATATTTATAAATTGTCTTTCTAAATGTTTCGTTAGCATGTTGCTAATGTACTGTTAAATGTGGTTAAAGTTACCATCGTTTCTTACGCTATTCACGGAGACAAGAGCCGTCACTATTTTCATTTTTAAACACTTGCAGTCTGTATAATGCATAAACACAAAATCATTCTTTATAAATCTCTCCAACAGTGTAGCATTAGCCGCTAACCACGGTGCACTATCAAACTCATCCAGAATCAAATGTAAACATCCAAATAAACACTATACTTACGCGATTAGACATGCTGCATGACGAACACTTTGTAAAGATCCAGTTTATGCTGTTCAAGGCAAGCGCGAGCTCCGTGGGCGGGGGAGCACGAGAATTAAAGGGGGCGCAACCTATAAATCGGTGCATAATTAATGATGCCCCAAAATAGGCAGTTAAAAAAATGAATAAAAAAAAAAAATCTATTGGGGTATTTTGAGCTGAAACTTCACAGACACATTCAGGGGACACCTTAGACTTATATTACATCTTTTAAAAAGACGTTCTAGGGCACCTTTAAATAGTAGCTTTTGGTACGTAATATTTCTAGACACTAGAGGGAGGATTTGGACAATAAATTTGAATGTATAAATATACATATATATATATATATATATATATATATATATATATATATATATATATATATATATATATATATATATATTGTTACGGTTGCTGGTGTAAAGAGGAGGCAGATCACGGATTTCCACAAACATACAATACTTTAATGTAGACGAAGGCAGAGAACACCATACAAACTCTAACATAAACAGAGAACGGACGAGGAGTGAAGGGAGTGAGTGCAATATATGGGGAGTGCTGACAATAGAGTCCAGGTGCAGGTGATGAGTGACGATGAGGAGCTGACGAGGGAAGTGGGTGCAGGTGTGGAGAACAGGAGGATCTTGGGAAATGGAGTCCAGGGAAACAAGGGATCTGTAACAGTACCTCCCCCTCCCGGTAGGCGCGTCCTCGCGCCGTAGATGTAACAACCGGGAGGGGGGCGGGCGCCCTGGAGACCTCAAACCGGAGCAGGGGGATGAGTAGACTGGAGTGGAGGTCTCCAGGGCGGGCTCAAAAGCCATGGCGGGTCAGGAGCCGAAGGCAGCCATGGCGGGTCAGGAGCCGAAGGCAGCCATGGCGGGTCAGGAGCCGAAGGCAGCCATGGCGGGTCAGGGGCTGAAGGCAGCCATGGCGGGTCAGGTGCAGCGGGCAGCCATGGCGGGTCAGGTGCAGCGGGCAGACATGCAGCGGGCATACATGGCGGGTCAGGTGCAGCGGGCAGCCATGGCGGGTCAGGTGCAGCGGGCAGCCATGGCGGGTCAGGAGCCGAAGCCTTCGAGGCGTTGAGCCCAGGCGTCGCTGAAGGACTGGCGGGTGATGGCGGAACCGAAGGCTCCGCCGACCGAAGCGCAGCCGGGACTCCAGAAGGCCGCAGTAGAAGCAGTAGGACAGCCAACAAAAAGAACACCGGGGGGAGTGAGGAGGCCAACTGAAACTGAGGGACGGAGTGACGGAGCGGAGACGGAGGAGTGTAGTCCAGAGGGAAGGGCAGGCTGACGAGTGCACAAGGTGTGAGTGGAGGCAGGATGGATACTGGTGACGCTGGTGGACTGATGGGTAACGGTGGAGCAGAGGGAGGTTGGAGCCGGGGTGTAGGTAATCGCCCAGAGGTCCGAGGTGGAGATCTGGGCGAGGGGGCTTGAGGTGAAGGTTCAGAGTAAACATAACTGGATGGAGGTGGGAGAGGGAGGCAGGGAGGGAAAACAGTCTTTGGGCTGGAGGGTTCAAAAACACAGTTCATAGGAGCAGTAGGTTCGGCGGCGGCGGCGGCTGGAGCGGCGGCTGGAGCGGCTGGCTCGGCGGCGGCGGCTGGAGCGGCTGGCTCGGCGGCGGCGGCGGCGGCTGGAGCGGCTGGCTCGGCGGCGGCGGCTGGAGCGGCTGGCTCGGCGGCGGCGGCTGGAGCGGCTGGCTCGGCGGCGGCGGCTGGAGCTGAGGGCTCGTAGGCGGCGGAGACTGGAGAACTTTGCTCGGCGGCGGAGACTGGAGAACTTTGCTCGGCGGCGGAGACTGGAGAACTTTGCTCGGCGGCGGAGACTGGAGAACTTTGCTCGGCGGCGGAGACTGGAGAACTTTGCTCGGCGGCGGAGACTGGAAAACTTTGCTCGGCGGCGGAGACTGGAGAACTTTGCTCGGCGGCGGAGACTGGAGAACTTTGCTCGGCGGCGGAGACTGGCGCTGCTTGCTCGGCGGAGACTGGCGCTGCTTGCTCGGCGGAGACTGGCGCTGCTTGCTCGGCGGAGACTGGCGCTGCTTGCTCGGCGGAGACTGGCGCTGCTTGCTCGGCGGAGACTGGCGCTGCTTGCTCGGCGGAGACTGGCGCTGCTTGCTCGGCGGAGACTGGCGCTGCTTGCTCGGCGGAGACTGGAGAACTTGGCTCGGAGGAGACTGGAGAACTTGGCTCGGAGGAGACTGGAGAACTTGGCTCGGAGGAGACTGGAGAACTTGGCTCGGAGGAGACTGGAGAACTTGGCTCGGAGGAGACTGGAGAACTTGGCTCGGAGGAGACTGGGGTTGAGGGCCATTTCATCCCCTCAAATACAATTAAAATCCCCACAGGCACTGGAGCTGGCTCTGTGGGGACTGGAGCTGGCTCTGGAGATACTGGAGCGGGCTCTGGAGATACTGGAGCGGGCTCTGGAGACACTGGAGCGGGCTCTGGAGACACTGGAGCGGGCTCTGGAGACACTGGAGCGGGCTCTGGAGACACTGGAGCGGGCTCTGGAGACACTGGAGCGGGCTCTGGAGACACTGGAGCGGGCTCTGGAGACACTGGAGCGGGCTCTGGAGACACTGGAGCGGGCTCTGGAGATACTGGAGCGGGCTCTGGAGATACTGGAACGGGCTCTGGAGACACTGAAGCGGCTTGCTTCCTCCTCCTCCGCTTACGGGACCCAGTTGAGGATTGTGGGTCCCGTGTGGGGCAGGCAGGGAGTTCGCTGGAAAGGTGTGCGGAGGAAGCCGGAGGTTGACTAACTGGCCCGGCCAACCGTGTTTCTGGATGGACCGGACGACAACACTGATCCTGAACCTCTTCTACCAAGAATTTGGAGCCATTCAGCCACAAAATTAAATTGATAGTATCGCTTAAGGAGAAACAAAAAACAGGTTCATCAAAACGGATAGTGTCGTCATCCAATCCATCCAAAAACAGGGAGATCAACTGAGCGTCGGGCCAGTTAGACAAGTAAGCAAGCTCAACGAACTCCTCCACATACCTCTCCAGCGAACGTCCTACCTGCAGGAGCCCGATAATGCGTTCGCTGGCTGTTAGGGTGAGAGGCGATGGAGGAGCTGGATCCAGGGAGCTGGGGAAAGTCTCCATTTTTTTTTCCTGTGGAAATCCCAAGTTTAAGGTCCGTTCTTCTGTTACGGTTGCTGGTGTAAAGAGGAGGCAGATCACGGATTTCCACAAACATACAATACTTTAATGTAAACGAAGGCAGAGAACACCATACAAACTCTAACATAAACAGAGAACGGACGAGGAGTGAAGGGAGTGAGTGCAATATATGGGGAGTGCTGACAATAGAGTCCAGGTGCAGGTGATGAGTGACGATGAGGAGCTGACGAGGGAAGTGGGTGCAGGTGTGGAGAACAGGAGGATCTTGGGAAATGGAGTCCAGGGAAACAAGGGATCTGTAACATATATATATATATATATATATATATATATATATATATATATATATATATATATATATATACAGTGCCCATTTTTGCTGTGGAGTCAAGAAATCTGGAAATATGATTAAAAGAAAAAAAATACAGAAAGTACTGTTTTATCATTAGGCGTTTCAACATATAAATGTTTTACCAACTAAGAACAACAGCACTTTTAGAGTTTCATCATCCCTCTATCTTAAGTGAGCATGACTATTGGGACAATTTAACTTAAAGCAAATGTGCAAGCTAGTATTTAGCTGCAAATCCCTTGCATGCAATCACAGCAGTGAGTCTGCGCATGGACATCACCAGACTCTTGGTTTCATCTTTTGAAATACTTTTCAAGCCTTAAATGCAGCCATTTTCAATTGTTGAAAATTGCTTTCCCCTGATAAACTCCTCGATTGATTTGGCAGTGTGTTACGGGTCATTGTCCTGTTGAAATATCAAGCACGTCTCTATGAGTCTGGTGTTTTTTTCTTGATATGTAGATAGCCAATATGGTTTTGTACACTTCCGAATGCATTCTGCTGCCGCTGTCATACACTAAGTCATCTATGAAGATGAGTAAGCTCGTTCCAGAGGCAGCCATGCATGCCCATGCCATGACACTACCTCCACCATTCTTTTCAGATGAGGTTGTATGCTTAGAATCATCTGCAATTTCTTTTCCTGCATCATCTGCTTTCCCATCAGTTTGATAAAGGTTGATAAAGTGTCACTGACACTTATTTTAGGGTTCTTTTTCAGCTTTTATGAGTTGTCTGTCATTAACTGCTGTTTTTGCTTGTGTGTGTCATCACCAAACAAGACTCAGAAAGCAGAAACAATGAACATAACGAATACGACACATTCCCTGCTTTTAATGTCTGAACAATTAATACAACAGGACACAGCTGATCACTTAGAAACATCTGAAAACCAATTGTCCCAAAATTTATGCTCGCATTACACCAAGGGTTGAAACTCTAAAAGTGCTGTTGTTCTTAGTTGGAAAAAAATGTGCAAACAGCCAATAATAGAACGGTACGTTCTGTATTTTTGTCTCATATTCATCTTTTAATCCTATTTTCAGATTTCTTGACTCCACAGCAAACAGAGCAATTTTCTCTTTACTTATGGAGGGCACTGTATATATATATATATATATATATATATATGTAAGGAGGTTCATATGTTGACTTGTATCTTACCAAGATGCGATTTTATATAGTTTATACTCTTTATTATGTAAGTAAATTGGCTATGGTAAACATTTTTAGATAGGTTGTGAACCCTGTTTTATTTTTAGTTAAAAAATACTTTTTAAAAAAGACCAGTACAAACTGCCGCTCATCAACAGTAACTGTCTAAGCGACAAGAAGTCCTCCATAGGCTAGACTGTCCCATTTAAAGGGTTAGTTCACTGAAAAATGAAATTTATGTCATTAATTACTCACCTTCATCTTCAAAACGTAAAGAATGTCAACACAGTCTAGGAGACTGACAGGGGGCCTGTACCATGATGGTAGATGAACAAACTCAGAGTTCGGATTAGTTTTGAGTTGACAAAACCACACCACTCCAATCCGGCTTTGTTGGAACGTACTCGGTTACTAGCGTAACCTCAGTTCCCTGAGATACCCGTTACTGAAGCCTTTTTCAATAACGCAGTGTAACTGCATCATCATTGGTTCACTCATAGACAAGTTGTTGAACCAATGACGGCGCGGCATAGCTGCGTGGCCTATGGCGACAAAGCCCGCGAATATTCCCGCCGAAATGGGCGGGGTAGCTATATTAGCAGGCGCATCGCCATAGGATTTCAGGTCATTCGACTGAAGCGACGACACTGAAGCCGCAGCCTTGTGGCACGGCATGTAACGCAGTACTCGTTCCGTATCTCAGGGAACCGAGGTAACGTTAGTAACCGAGTACGTTCCCTTTCGATACTTCACTCGTACTGCGTATGGGGAACGAATTCAACCACGCCGTGCCACGGCAGGGAAGGACTGGACTTGTCTTGGACACCGCGAGGGAACCAGAGGACAAGTGAGAAGGCTGGAGCCATCGAACCCTTGTTACACTACCAAAAGGGGAGTTAACTCCCAGAGTGCCATGAAGCGGAGCTCAATAGAGGCCACTGGATCATACCGAGATGACCGAGCTTGTAAGGTCGGGACATCCACATGATAAATTCTGACAAAAGTGGACGGTGAGGACCAGCCGGCTGCCTCACAGATGTCTTTAATCAAAACTCCACTAGACCAGGCCCAAGAGGAAGCCATTCTTCTAGTGGAGTGGGCTCTAACTCCTATGGGGCAGTTGAGGCCCATAGAGGAGTAACAAAGAGTAATAGCATCGACTATCCGACACGCAAGACGTTGCTTTGAGACAGAAGACCCTTTGGTGCGGCCACCAAAAGCAGATAAAGAGCTGATCGGATTGCCGGAAAGGCTGTGATCACTCAACGTAGGTCCTTAATGCACTGACGGGGCAGAGCAATTCCAGCTCTCGCTTGTCCGACGAGGGAGGAAGCACTGAGAGGGAAATGACCCGTGCTCTGAATGGAGTCAAGAGCACCTTAGGAATGTAGCCTAGGTTTCAAAACGACCTTGGAGTCGTTGGGCCCGAACTCAAGGCATGCAGGGCTCACGGAGAGGACCTGCCAGTCGCCAACACACTTAACCGAAGCTAGTGCAAGTAGCAGAGCGGTTTTGAGCGTCAGGGGCCTGAGGTCAGCTGAACACAGTGGCTCAAAGGGAGGCCCTTTGAGAACTCTGAGGACCAAAGAGAGATCCCAGGTGGGAACGGTAAGAGGATGAGGTGGATTCAATCGCCTAGAACCTCTCAAGAAACGCACCACAAGGTTTCGTCCCACTGACTGGCCAGCGATAGGAGCGTGAAACGCTGCGATGGCTGCTACGTAAACTTTGAGCATTGAAGGGGTGCAACCCAGTTCTAAACGCTCCTGGAGAAAAGACAGTATCGGAGATACATCACACTCCACTGGGTTTATGTTGCGTACAGAACACCAGCCATCAAAGACTGACCATTTCTGGGCGTAGAAGCATCTTGTGGACGGAGCTCTCACCTGAGAGATGGTATTCAGCACGTCCCCGGGGAGGTTAGCAGGCTCCCATTGAGGGACCAGAGTTGCAGAGCCCAGAGTTCTGGCTGGGGATGCCAAATCGTCCTGTTCGCCTGAGAGAGGAGGTCCTGTCTCAGGGGGATCGGCCACAGAGCTTTCGTGGAAAGCCTGAACAGCTCTGAGGACCAAACTTGGCTCCTCTAGAGCAGGGCCACCAGGAGGACTCTGTGCTTGTCTTCCCTGATTCATCTGATGATCTGCGAGATCAGAGCAATCGGGGGGAAAGAGTAAAGGAGGGTGCTGGGCCAGACGTGAGCCAGCGCAATGTCCTCCTTCGAAAAATAAATTGGGCAGTGAGAGTTGTCTTCTGAGACGAAAAGGTCTACCTCTGCCTTCCCGAAGAACTCCCAGATCGTGAGAACCGTCTGAGGGTGGAGCATCCACTCGTCTGAGGGGACATTGCTCCGGGATAGCATATCTACTCTCAAGTTTGTTCTCCCGGTTGTGTGAGTCACTCTGAGCGACTGAAACCTTGGTAATGCCCATTCCAGAAGACGCTTCACCAGAGCGCTTAAGCGGCTGGACGAAAGACCACCCTGGTGATTTATGTATGACACCATTTTCATGCTGTCTGACTGGACTTAAGATGTTGCATCCCATCAGGTGTGTCTAAAAGTCGTGAAGGGCTCGAATCACTGCCAACATCTCGAGGCAGTTGATGTGCAGATGGCTTCTTCGTGAGACCACGAGCCGAAGGCCGTTCTGCCCTTGCAAAGAGCACCCCAACCTGTGTTGGGTGCATCTGTTGAGAGCACCGTTCTTCTGAACACCGCCTATAGGGGTACACCTTGACTGAACCATACAGGGTTCATCCAGGGTTTCAGAGCTGTCAAACAGGCCTGATTGACCCCGAGACGCAGGCGGCCGTGCCGCCAGGCGTGGGGAGGGACCCGGAACTTCAACCAGTATTGCAGAGGCCGCATCCGAAGAAGGCCGAGCTGCAGAATCGGGAAGGCGGAAGCCATCAGCCCTAGCATCCTCTGGAAGGCTCTGTTCCTGACCAATGCCGCGAGCTGCTGAATGGCCAGAGCGCACTCTGGCAAAACTACAGCCGTCATACGGGCTGAGTCGAAGACTGCACCCAGGGACATTATACGTTAGCTGGGGAGCAGTGAGCTCTTGGCAAAGTTGACCCTGAGACCCAGACACTCCATGTGGCTAAGTAGCACAGATCTTTGATGCCCCAGCTCAGCTCGTGACTGGGCTAGGATGAGCCAGTTGTCGAGAAAATTGAGAACCCGGATTCCCAACTGTCTCAGTGGGGAAAGCGCCACGTTCATGCACTTGGTAAAAGTGCGAGGAGCTCGGGACAGCCCGAATGGAAGGACCATATATTGGCAAGCCACACCTTCGAATGTGAATCTCAAGAATCGCCTGAGATGGGGGGCTATCTGGATGTGAAAGTATGCATTTTTCAGGTCCAGCAAGCAAACCTGCACGAGGATCTGCTTCAGCGTTAACATCCATCTCATGAGGGAAAGGTTCAGGAGTCTGAGATCTAAGATGGGTCTGAGACCGCCATCACTCTAGGGAATGAGGAAGTAATGGCTGTAAATCGCTCTCTGAGGGGAGACCATTTCTATAGGCCCCTTCTCGAACAGAGACATCACTTCGGCTCGGAGGACGTGAGCGTCGTCCGTGTTTACTGAAATGGGAAGCACCCCGCAAAAACGCAGGGGTCTGCGAGCAAACTGTAGCAAGTAGCCTTGAGATATCCCCAGCACCCACTTGATACTCAGGGGATGGCCTGCCAGGCCCGCGTGACAAGGGGTTGAATGGCGCCGGTTGGCGGGCCGCTGGAAGGCGGGCCTGCACACCAGCTAGTTTTTAGAAATGCTCACGCATCCTCATGAATGTGGCTTGCGGGGTGAAACCGGCAAACGACACGCTGAGAAACTCAGTAAACCGATATATGCTTCTTGGAAAAATATACATGTGTCCCACCTGAGTCAGGGGAGAGCATCAAGATATATTCCACCGAGCGGTGTCGGAAGTGAGACCGCTCTACCTCAATGATCATGGCTTGCAGGGCAGAGCCAGCATAATGACAATGTTAGTTCCACTGAGCACAAGTGAGCATTGAGCTCGCTTTCAGTGAGCGCATACATCCTCATGAACGTGGCTTGCAGGGGCAGGGCCGGCAAACGACAAGCAGAGAGACTGGAATAAATATGCTACATCAACTGATATGCTGAATGTAAATAACATAGGTCTCACCTAAGACAGGTGAGAGTGTCGTTATATCTCTCAAAGGACACTGTTTGCAGGGCAGAACCGGCAAGCTACGCACTGAGAAATTCAGCAAACTCGGCAGAAATACGCTGTATCAACTGATTTTATATATATATATATATTATATATATAAACATACGTCTCACCCGAGACAGGGGAGAGTGACATGTTATATTTCTCAATGAATGTGGCTTGCGGGGCGAAACCGGCAAGCAACGCATAGAGAAACTCAACGCAAACAGCAGAATTAGCTCCATTAATAGAGTATAAAAACATGTTTCTCGCCCGAGTCGGGGGAGAAGGTCACGTTATATTTCTCAATCGACGCGGCTTGCGGGGCGGAACCGGCGAGCGACGCGCATTGAGATAAGGAAAAATACACTCACACAAATAGAAAATGTATCATGAGTCTTGCCTAAGTCAAGAGCATCATGTCAAATTCAACTGAGAGATTCAGTTAACTTCTGCAAAAATCTGCTATATAAACTGAATGTTTATAACTTGGGTGTCACCCAAGAGGGGGGAGAGCGACATGTTATATTAATAAACGCGGCTCGCGGGAAGAACCGGCGAACAACGCATAGAGAAGACTCAGTGCAAACAGCAGAAAGATGCTCCATTAAATTAAGCATATAACATGTTTCTCCCCCAAGCTAGGGAAGAAAGGCGTCATATTTCTGAATTAACGCAGCACGCGGGGGAGGGACCGGCGAGCGACGCACATAGAGATAAGGAGAAATAAACTCACTCAGATAGAAAATGTATCATGACTCTCGCCTAAGTCAGGGGAGAAATTCAGCTGAGAGAGCGAGAGCTCGAATCCTCAACGAACACGGTTTGCGGTTAAGGACCCGGCAAATAACGCGTTCGGAGACAGCATCTGAAGCAAACGCCAGCGAAAAAGTAGAAAAATAAGCTCTGTACTCACCTGACAGAAGACAGCAGGGAATGAGCTGAATGCTCTCAGATGCTGAAGGCGGCACGAGGGCGGCGCGGTGAACAGCTGCTCGAGAGCGAAGATCCGCGAAAGAGCGAAGATCCGCGAAGCGAGGCTCTGTATGTGCCACAGCTGTGGCGCGGCATTGAGGCAACGCCGCCGCAGTGAAAACGGCGATTGTAGCTCTTTTAGAGCAGCGAGAGCCACTGGGAAAGCTCTTTTAGAAAGCAGCATTAAGCCGCGGGAAAAGCTCTTTAAACGGTGCCGGATGGCGGCAGGAGACGCGCTGAGAGGCGGCCGGAAGCGGGAAGCGGGCGGCTCGAGAGCGGCGCTCGAAGCGGCAGTCTGCGAGGGCGCCGGCGCTGTCTTCGTTCGGCGGTCTCAGCTCAGTCCGCTGCTGGAGCCTCTTCGACGGTGGCGAGAACTTCTCCCATGCGAGCTTCTTCCAGGCGGCGAAGGCTTCAGCCGGAGATCAGCGAAGAGCGATATGAAGTCGTTGCTGAAGAAGAGAGAACTGAAATCCTATGGCGATGCGCCTGCTTATATAGCTACCCCGCCCATTTCGGCGGGAATATTCACGGGCTTTGTCGCCATAGGCCGCGTAGCTATGCCGCGCCGTCATTGGTTCAACAACTTGTCTATGAGTGAACCAATGACGATGCAGTTACACTGCGTTATTGAAAAAGGCTTCAGTAATGGGGAAAAAGGAGACCTTTCCCATACGCAGTACGAGTGAAGTATCGAAAGGGAACCATGATGCTGATCATCAACTTTCTCTGTCTACTCAGGCTTTGGTCCTGAGTTTGTGGAGCGTGTGCACATGAATCCGTGACATCAGTGGCAAACAGCTAGTCACATGCCTTGCAACAGAAATAAACTGTGATTCACATCTCGCGAGAGAGCCAGCGTGATTCAAAACTCTTTCGCTGAAAATGAAGAATTTAAATGCATTTACACTAAATGAAAATACTTGTCTGTGACAGAGGACAAATAAAAGAAATGATCTTTCTCTATCAGTGCTAGTGAAAGTTGTGAAGTTAATTGATAATATATAGCGATAGAGACTTAAACATATAAGGTGACATATAGTAATTTTTAAAGAGTATATTTACTCCTTATTTAGGCCTATATTACATATGATCTATATATATATTAATATTCATTGAAATTAAGTGCTTAATAACTACTGTTACACTAAATTTGCGTGTGTGTAATGGATTAATAAAAATATAGATCATATAATTATACAAATCATATATAAATTATATTATCATTAAAACCAGACAATTTCGTCGTTAAATATTTGTTTTTACTTTATAATGACCTTTAATTTAGAGGAAGAGAAACTGGGGGAGTGACTTTATTGCATTGGGTGTGTCATTGTCACTTAGCTTATGTCTGATTGGTCCAATTTCAGTTTGAGATCTCTAAACCAGAACATAACCTGCCCCGGAGCAGGTTAGCCGTGGAGCGTAAGTTACTATGGCGAAGAACACCACTAAAAGCCAAGTTACTTTCATGGTACCTAAAACCCAGGATTGGCGCAAACTAATCTGAAACTTACCTCGCTAGCCAGCTAATCCAGCTAATCCAGCTTCATGATACAGGCCCAGGGAAGAGAAGAAATTGCTGAATAAAGTTGTTGTTTTTGTTTTGTTTTTGCACACAAAAAGTATTTTTTATTACTTTTCTGGGCCTTGAAATTGGTTATGTAGGGAGATCAGAAACCTTTCGGATTTCATCAAAAATATCTTAATTTGTGTTCTGAACATGAACGAAGGTCTTACGGGTTTGGACCCAGAAAACATTGGTTCGACGGCAACATCGTGTCCCTGACCAAAAATAGTCACGGTTGGACGGCATAAATCGTTAAAATATGTAACACAAAACATTTCCTAAAAAATGCATTCAGATACGTTTGTACATGTCTACAATTCTCTGGGGTTGCATAATGGTTACTTTGACTTTTAGCTAAATATAGTTTCATATATAATTAGCCTACTTAATAATGTCAAAGACGTCTGTTCAAATTTCATTTTGGAACTATTTTTCAATCATGACGGGACGTGTCGGTCTTTTCAATGGCATTAAACGTCCAAATGTTTGCTGGGGAACAACACAAGGGTGAGAAATTAATGACAGAAATTTCATTTTTTTGGTGAACTGACAGTTTATCAACGCTCATTCTGACCTTCGCGGCTTTCTAAGGATGCAGCCTTTGAGTTGGGGCACAGCTTGGCCTTTTCTTTATATTTAAGACACTAATGGTGCGTTCAAGTCATGTCGGAAAGATCGTATTTATGAGCAGAACCGTCATGAATGCCAACACAATGTCGTAAATACTAGAAACATGGCGGAATCAATGGATGCCACTTCTGTAGTTGAAGGTAAATTTTTGCTGAAATTGAATGTTTACTCGTTCTAGAAACTGACATTTATCATGTGCTTGTTATAAGTTAATGAAATGCAACGAAAAATGCTATCATTTGTGCACCTAGAGGTAAGAAATGGTTTGATTTGATACGACTCAACATAGTCAACACCACAGGTAATTTACTTTTTTGTTATTTGCATTAGTTTACAGTTTCTTTGTCTGAGATGCACATTGAATCTATTCATATTGTTGTCAATTTATCTAAATTAAACATTACAGATTAATAGTACTTGTTAAAAGTAATCTATAAGTAATATAAAAGTAATAAAAAGTTAATCTGCTCACCAAAGCTGCATTTATTTGATAAAAAGAGCAAAAAAAAAATTCTATGTGAATATATAGTAAAATGTAATTCATTCCTGTAATCAAAACTGAATGTTCAGCATCATTACTCCAGTCTTCAGTGTCACATGATCCTTCAGAAATCATTCTAATATGATGATTTGCTGCTCAATAAACTTTTATGATTATGTATTATTATTATCAGTTGAAAACCATTTTTGCTGCTTAAAATATTTGTGTAAACAATGATACCATTCCAACATTTGTGGTAAGATTAAATAAGAGAAATTAATACTTTTATTCAGAAAGGATGCATTAAGTTATTGAAAAGACAGTGGAGACATTTATAATTTTACAAAACATTTCTATTTAATAAATGATTTAATAAATGTAATAAATGCAAATCCATGCTGTTCATTGAACTATTCATCAAAGAATCCTAAAAAAAATGTATCACCATTTCCATGAAAATATTAGAAAGAATTAGAATGATTTCTGAAGTATCATGTGACACTAGAGTGATGACAGGTACTGTACTTATCTGTACAAATCTGCAAATATCTTGCAGCTAACTCAAAAGCATGTTCATTCATTAAAGTGAAGAAAATATACTGTACAGCTGATCAATACACATCAGTAAGATAAATTAAAGATGCCACTATAAAAAGCCAGTACAATAAACTGAACAAGAATAATTTTCCCATTAACATGTTTTTACTTGTGTCACATGTCTGTCTTTTTTTAACAATTACTTGTATTGTGCAAGTTATCAGTTGGTAAAATGGTAGCATAAGAGGTGATTCTTGCATTTCTGTTTTTTTCCACACAGATTTCAGCAATTTCCCTGCTTTTACCTCTAATACCCCCTTTCCACCAGCACGAACCGGGTGCTAGTTCAGAGCTAGTGCTAGTGCCAGTTCGGAGTTGGTTCAACTGACATGCCTTCTGAGAACCGGTTTGCCTTTCCACAGGCTAGAGAGTCAGCACAGAGCCAGGTCTTACGTTACTGTATACGTCTCATATTTCATATTAAACTGTTCTGGACAGAAATAGCCCAGAAACTGACCGAGCAGTTTAATATGCAATTTGATAAGGCAAAAGTGGCAAGAAAGTGGGTAACTCTGGAGGATGCTTTTCAGAAAATTGAAGGTGCTCTAAGTGATCCTGGGTGGATGTAACTTCCTGTTGACGTTCGAAGTGTTGTCCAAAAAAAAAGAGGCTAGCTAGACCCTCCATGGTCCAGGCTGCACCAGTTTGTTTTTATTGTCATTTTCTGAGCTTGTGGCGACTACAGAGACTGTGTTTTTTTACAGTGTGTTCAGGGGACAGGCAGCTAGTGGATAGTGAGGAGATGTTTGCTGTATGTGACAAAAAAAATTTTTGGCCTAAAAACGCGTGACATCACTTAGAGCACCTTTAAAGACAATAACAAATCAACAATCAAATATGAGTTCTACACTGAGATGGAAGAATTGATTGGAAGTAATCATGACGTTGACTTCCCAGTAATCGGTGATGCAATGGGTGTTCAAAAAAAGAAACCCAAGGCACTCAGAAAGGATTCTTCAAGGCCTTCTTCTCCCTGGCCGAGTGATGCGTCTCCACAACATTCCTCCAGTAGCAGGCCATTATCTCCTGAAGCTGAAACCCAATCTTCTGATGCTTCAGCCATCAATTCTAGTCTCCGCAAGAAGAAAAAGAGTGTTGGTCAACATGAACTTCTTAATTTTCTCAAGGCATCGGAGGAAGCTACCCAGCGGCGGCATGGTGAAATCATGACACAGATGATTGCATCACAGAAAACTTTAGACACACTTCTACAAATACTTCTGGAAAAGCAGTAGAAAGTGTAACTGTATTGTTCCCTAAAATGTCAAATATTTTACCTGCATTTTAAAAATGCTTAGTGTTTGTGTTCCTTTGTTATAAAGGTTTAATGGAGTTGCTCTGTCATTTTGTTCAATTGCACTTCATACAAGAACCTGTTTACAAGTACCTAAGTGTCACGATTCATGGATTCACTGATTTGCCCTCGTGTGTGTATGGTTGGGCATTACCTTGTTAGTGTTCTGATTTAATTATCAGCAACAGCTGCTTCTCATTTGGCGCCTTATTTAATGTGTTTGTTTGCATTTCCTGTTTGTCAGTTCATTGCAGGCGCTACTGGGGTTCTGTCGTGCTCTCCCTGTCGGTTCTGGAGGTGGTTTCTTGGAGCTTCTAGGGAAGTTGTCCTTGTGTGTTTCTCGCTGTGTTTCCTGCCTTTGTTTGACCATTGCTGTCCCTGCGTCACGGAGCACCCCTGCAGCCACCTGCTTCTCATCACTACTGCCATTTATGTACTTTCTGAGTATTCTGTGAGAAATAAACTGTTTGACTCGCATTTGGATCTTCTGCGCTTCTTTCTACAGTATATCATCACACTAAGTTCTTAAAATCCAGACATTGCTTGTTTATTGAAAGTTTACTTCCATTTCCTTACTTTAAACACATGGAAGGATTTTTTTGTGTGTAAAGTACAACAAATGAAGAAGTGTTTAATTGTTTAAAAAAGTAATAAAATTGTTTCTTCCATTACAGAAGATTGTTCAATACCTTTCAACATAACAACAAATGATAAATATTCTCAGCTACAAAATTAACAAATTTCAGGAAAAGCCACAGTTAAAAAAAAAACAGAAAAGCTACACAACAATAAAATAGAGATTTTTTTTTCATTGTTAAAAATGTATTTGTTACTTGTCTTTATAAATGTGTAAGGAACACCTACAAAACAAGATTACAAGTTGTCATCCTGGAGTCGTGGGCATCCGTGAGGATGCTCTTCACATACATTCGATTGTCCAGTGTGCAGCGTGCATGCTGCCACAATTATTTTCACCAAAATGTCTAGTCTCGTATTTTGGAGATCATGCAGCCTTCTCCACATTGACTTCATCCCCCCAAAGGCCTGCTTGACTGAGACCCTCCCATGGCTGATTTTCACGTTCCTTTGCAGGTCATCATCAGAAAATGCACCATTGTCACGCTTGGGCATAATGATGAAGGGATAGTCACCAGAGATATATGCTGTATCACCAAGTAGGTAACTTGTACCCCTCTTTTGCTGCCAGTTTTCAAAAAATGTAGAGGCTCGTAGCATTCTTGAGTCATGTACTTTGCCTGGAACACCAGTAAAAATGTCTAGGAAGCATCCTTGGTCATTTGCAATGCCCTGTAGGAGAAGGGAATAGAAGCCTTTCCTATTCATATAATCACCTCCTCTGACAACTAGCCATTGAATTTGCATGTGGCACCCATCTATGGGCCCAATGATGCCCCTAATGCCACATAAGCGATAAAACACAGCTGAAATTACTCTTTTATCACAATCTGTGGGCCATGTTATGTACATCTGAGCAAGTGAGCAGGTGACATTCAAAACCTCAAGGACAGGATGTTCGACTTCGCCAATCGGAGATCACTAAAATTAACATTAAAGAGGTGTGTGAACTCGCAAGTACAATGTCAGGAGAAGTAATTTGTTCTGGCCCTCTTCCTGTTCGTAGGAGTGATGAGATAGTTAGCAGATTATCATCACTCAATGGCTGGCTGTCTAAGTGGTGTCTGCAGAATAATATAGGTTTCATAGACAATTGGAAAAGTTTTTGGGGCAGATCTGACCTGTTGAAAAGAGATGGTATTCATCCGTCCCGGGATGGTGCTGCTCTTCTCTCTAGTAATAAGGCACATAGTCTTAGAACTAAAACATGACAAACTGGGGCCCAGGACAGGAAGCAGACAGACTGGCTAAACCGACTGTCTGCTGGCTGCCTCACGTTACAGAAGTCAGATAATTTCCCAACACATAGAAACTCTTGCACCTAGATATTATCACATAGAGACTGTGTCTGTACCCCGAATTAGTAAAAACAAAAAACTTCCAAACCCATGGATGGTTAAAAATGTAGACTTCCGGTATGCAGTTTGAGTGAGTGAGGCGCGTCCGGGAGCTGCTCCGTAAATTTTATTTATTTTCAGTTGTTAACATGAACATTTGGTATTCTTATACTTTAAGACGACGTCTACAACACCAGAGAACATTCGAATGCGTGTTGGGGCCTGTTATTTTCGTTGCCATGCCTAAATCTAAACGTGCTTCTCCCGCTCCTGTTGAAACTGATGAGGCCGGCAACATGGCCGCGGCTGCTTCGGGGTTAACGCCATCTCTTTTGAAAGAGATGCTTACCACAACAATTCGTGAGGAAATCGCGTCGCTAAGGACTGAGTTTCTCACTGAAATACGTGCCTCAACAGCGACTCTTCAAGCCACCATTTCCAATCATAGCTCCAAAATTAAAGACATTGAAGCTTCGATGAACAGCATAGACGAAAGGCTCGACATTTTAGAGTGCAAATGTCAGTCCTTGGAAAGAGATAACGAGGAGTTAAAGAGCAAGGCAGATGATTTGGAAAACCGCTCGCGTCAGAACAATCTTCGTATATTAGGTATCCCCGAAAATGTTGAAACGTCCAAACCCTCTCAGTTCATGGCATCGTTCTTCGCAGAACTTTTCGGGGATAAACTACCTCAGACGCCGGAGATTGAGCGCGCACATCGGTCCCTCGCACCTAAACCGCGATCCGGCGCGCCACCGAGACCTATGATTGTACGCTTTCTTCGTTTCCAAACCAGGGAAGAAATTTTACGGTTGTCACGCGAGCATGGAGAGTTGCGCTACAAGGAATCCAAGATTTAGATCTTTCCTGATTTCTCCGTGGAACTCAAGAAACGACGGGATCAGTTTAAATCAGTCAAGGCAGAATTACACGGAGCCGGTGTCAAATTCAGGATGCTGTATCCCTGCAGACTTCTCCTTTCATTCAACGGCGAATCTCACAGCTTTGACAGCCCTGATGCTGTGTCTACGTTCCTTGCCACCGTGGTTAAATCCAAACAGTCAAGCGAAGTAGCTGCTGTGGATACAGGTAAATAAGAGTTATTGTTGGACAATGTTTCACTCGGGGCAGTAGTCCTATACGCCTGGTCTGCGCCCTGATTTGTCATGGGTTTGCATTGAAGCTCGGTGTTGTATCAGACTTTATGGACTTCTTGCATTATAAGCATGTACAGACCATGCAACTTTTATTATTATTATTTTAATATGCGGTCTGTGAATATATTGTTCCCCTTTTTCTTTATATATTTCCAGTCTGTTACGGAGCTCTCTCCGAAAGTTCAGCGGAGAGAAGGTTTGTGCTTTGTTGTGGGTAATGTTCGTACCATTTGTGTACATGGGTTTTTTTTTTGTTGTTTTTTTTTGTTTGGTTGTTCTTTCACTCTATTTCAGAATCTCAGATATGTCAAGACAGAAGAAAGCCACATTCATGTTCTCATGTTTTTGCTGTTGTTATAACCAATGACCACTAGTTTAAGCAATGCTCAGTCTGGGAGTTCTTGTGTGAATTTTACCAGTTGGAATGTCAAAGGTTTAAACCATGTAATTAAACTTAACAAGGTCTTGTCACATTTAAAACATTTAAATACTCATATTGGTTTTTTGCAAGAGACCCACTTAAAAAACACAGATCATGCCAGACTTTGTAAGAAATGGATTGGACAAGTATTCCATTCTAAATTTCTCAGTAAATCTAGAGGGGTGGCAATTATTGTGAACAAATGTATACCATTCGCTCCTTCAGAAACCTTAGTGGATTCCGGTGGTAGATATGTAATTGTTTCAGGCCTTCTTTATGGTTTAACTGTGACTCTGGCTAATATATACGCACCAAACTACGATGATGAAAATTTCATTCAGAAAATATTCTCCTTGCTCCCTGACCTAAACTCACACTATCTCATTATGGGAGGTGATTTTAATTGTTCTCTGAACTCTTCTCTTGACCGTTCATCTACTAAACCAGCCCAACCTTCTAAAACGGCAATTACGCTTCAGTCGCTTCTAACTACTTGCGGTCAGGCCGATGTATGGCGTTTTTTATACCCCACAGCACGACAATACTCATTTTTCTCTCATGTTCACCACAATTACTCCCGTATTGATTATTTTTTTCTAGACAAGAAATTGTTGTCTAAAGTGAAGGCCTGTTCATATGGCAGCATTGTTATATCTGATCTTGCTCCACTTTCACTTTCTCTTCAGTTTCAAGATAAGATGTTGGATTCTCGAAGTTGGAAATTCAATTCTCTGCTGCTCTCTGATAAAGCATTTTGTGATTCGTTAAAAGACAAATTAGATATATTTTTGGAGATAAATACCATCCCTGAGACCTCACCTTCCATAATATGGGAATCTTTTAAAGCATATGCTCGGGGTCAAGTCATTTCATATTCAGCTTGTGTAAATAGACAAAGAAGGAAGAAGCTAGAAGAATTATCTCTGGAAATAATTCGGCTCGATTCGGCTTATGCAACTTCTCCAGATCCTGGAATTTACAAAAAGAGACTCAAACTTCAATCTGATTTTAATATGTTATCAACCCATCAAGCTGAAAAGTTATTGCTGAAGGCTAAACATTCATTTTTTGAGTATGGTGACAAGCCAAGTAAACTTCTTGCTCTTCAGTTAAAGGAAAAGTCAGCTCAAAATTTAATTTCTAAGATTCGATCCTCCAATGGCAATTTGATTACTGACCCTGTTAGTATTACTGCCCATTTTAAAGACTATTACTCTTTGCTATACAAATCAGAACCCCCCACGGATAGGTCCCTTATAGAAAGTTTTTTTGAACCACTGCCCATACCTACAATATCGGATGCAATGAGAGAAGACCTAGAATTACCTTTTTCTGCAGAGGAGATAGTGCAAGCAATTGAGAGTATGCAGAACGGCAAGACCCCTGGGCCCGATGGGTTCCCTGTTGAATTTTTTAAGAGGTTTTCTCAAACACTTAAAACACCGTTACTAAATATGTTATTGGACTCCTTTAATAATGGCTGCCTGCCTCCAACCCTCCGTCAGTCTTGTATTTCTTTGATTTTGAAAAAAGGCAAAGACCCTCACGAATGTGGTTCATACAGGCCAATCAGTCTTTTGAACGTAGATGCAAAAATACTGGCTAAAATGCTTGCAAAGCGTCTTGAATCCGTTTTACCGTTAATCATACACAGCGACCAAACTGGTTTTATTAAAAACAGATTACTGTCTCATAATATTAGAAGGGCATTTAATATAATTTATTCTTCCAATTCTCACCCATCGGAGGCTCTTCTGCTGCTTGACGCGGAGAAAGCCTTTGATCGAGTGGAATGGGATTACCTTTTCTATGTGCTACTGAAATTTGGTTTTGGAAATGCGTTCATATCCTGGATAAAACTTTTGTATTCATCCCCAATATGCTCTGTTAGGGACAATGGAGTATCCTCTTCTATTTTCCCTTTAAAACGTGGCACTAGACAAGGCTGCCCACTTTCACCTTTGCTTTTCGCATTGGTAATTGAACCACTGGCAATTGCCATTCGTAGTGAGCAGGCTATACAGGGAATTAGGAGAGCTGATGCTGTTCACAAAATTTCTTTGTATGCTGATGATGTGTTGCTCTATATCTCTGATCCGGTTGTTTCTCTGCCCGAAATTCTGAGAATTATAAACTCCTTTAGCCTCTTCTCCGGTTATAAGTTGAATATAAATAAAAGTGAATTATATCCAATAAATTTTACAATTTCCAATTTACCAATGAGTACCTCAATGTTTAAAGTCGCTGCCCAAAGTTTTAAATATTTAGGAGTAACATTTACACGTAAATGCTTAGATCTGTTCAAGGCTAATTTTACCACTCTCCTCCAACGAGTCCAGAAAGATTTTACTCGTTGGTCGGCTCTTCCCCTTTCATTGGATGGACGCGTGAATTCTGTGAAGATGAATGTTTTACCGAGATTTCTGTATTTATTTCAATGTGTACCAATTTTTATACCCAAATCTTTCTTTAAGACACTAAATCAACACATTTCTTCTTTCATTTGGAACAAAGGACCAGCCAGAATTCGTAGAGAAATACTTCAAAAACCAAAGCTTGAGGGTGGGCTTGCCCTCCCTAATTTCTTATTTTACTACTGGGCAGCAAATATACATCCTACATTATTCTGGTTTCAAAGTCATTTTGGGCTCAGTGATTGGGTCCCGTCTTGGGTCAGTATTGAGGAGGGTTCCTGTTCCCCTGCCTCGCCTGCCGCACTACTATGTGGCCCTCTTACTGCCATCTCGCGCTGTCCGTATGGTAATTGTACTGTCCGGCAATCATTACGAATTTGGTCCCAATTCCGAACCCATTTTGGCCTTCAGCGCTTGCCAGTGGTTTCACCTATAAATCGTAACCCTTTATTTCCCCCTTCACTTAATGACAAGGCATTTAATATTTGGCAGAGAGCAGGGATCTCGGTGGTCAATGACATTTACATTGATAATGTGTTTCCCAGCTTTTCTCAATTGAAACAAAAATTCTCTCTCTCTAGTGCACAATTTTTTAGATATTTGCAGCTCCAAAATTTTGTTAAAAACTCATTCCCTGATTTTCAGAATCTTCCTCCCAAATCTTTGCTTGATCAGATTCTAGAAGTACCTTTAGATAAAAGGGGTGTGTTGTCTTCGCTATATAGGCTGATTTTCTCCATTTCCACTTCCTCTCTCTCTTTTATTAAACAACAATGGGAGTCAGATCTCTGCCTCACATTTGATGACGAGACTTGGAACCATATTCTGTCCTGTGTCCATACCTCCTCTATTTGTGCACGTCATCGTCTTATCCAATTAAAATTTATTCATCGAATTTACTGGACAAAAGTGAGGTTGGCAAAAATCAAGCCTGGTATTGACCCTCTCTGTGATCGTTTCCATCAGACCCCTGCAGATTTAATACATATGTTTTGGTTATGCCCATCCATAACTTCTTTTTGGCTGTCAATATTCAATTGTTTTTCTTTAGTAACAAAGAAACAGATCGAGCCTTGTCCTTTGGTTGCGCTTTTTGGACTTCCTTCAAAGGTTGCTGGTTTGCCTGGAAATACTGCAAAGGCTTTTGCTTTCTTAACATTATTAGCTAGACGGCGCATTCTCCTGCTGTGGAAACAAAAACTTCCTCCATCTTTTGATGACTGGCTGAGTGATGTTATGAACTTCATTCATTTGGAAAAAATCAGGTATACATTAAAGGGCAACACTGGTATATTTTCTGAGATCTGGGATCCCTTCATCATTTATTTTTCTGAATATGTCAGTGCTTCTTGTGTGTCAACCTAAGCATTAATGTTATTATGATTGTGGCTTGAATCTGATCATGAGTGTGTGATTATATGTGTGGATAATTTTATTTATTTATTTCATTTTATTTATTTTGTTTATTTATAATAATTTATTTATTTTTTTATATTATTATTATTATTATTATGTATTTATTTATTATTATTATTATTTTATATATTTGTTTCCTCTGGGGGGTGGGATGGTAAAATATTTTTTCATAATTCTTCTGTACTTGTATCGTTATTATTGTAAAAGTTCAATAAACAGATTTAAAAAAAAAAATGTAATTGATGTTCAACAAATAAAAAATAGAGATAATAATGATAAACAAATGATAAAGCTTGGGTTGTTAAATATTAGATCACTTTCTTCAAAAGCACTTATTGTAAACCATATTATCACAGACAATAATCTAGATGTGCTGTGTTTGACAGAAACCTGGCTAAAACCGGACGATTACATTATTTTAAATGAGTCTAGTCCTCAAGGTTATGATTATCGACACAATCCTCAACAGAAAGGAAAAGGGGGAGGTGTTGCTGTAATTTATAGTAATATTTACAGTATCAGCCAGAAGTCTTTCAAATATAATTCCTTTGAAGTGATGGTGCTTTACGTAACATTATGTAAGTTGACATTTGTGTTGGCTACTGTATACAGGCCACCAGGACACCATACAGACTTGAGATTGCCGATTTTCTATCAGAATTAGAACTAGCTGCAGATAAAGTCCTTGTTGTTGGTGATTTTAATATCCATGTAGATAAAAAAGACTCATTAGGATTGGCATTTACAGACATTCTAAACTCTATTGGTGTTAGACAACACGTGTCGGGACCAGTGGCGTAACTTTGTTTTAAAAAGTGGGTGGGACAGGAATGTGTATATGTGTGTGTGTGAGTGGGGGGGGGGGGTATTGTAATTGTATTATTACAATAATAATGATATGATATTAAAATTAATATGATAGTTTCTTCCTTACATCTGCTATAAAACAATATGTCTCGAGAGTATGTACATTAGTTAATAAATACGTGGATCCGCTGCTGAAAATAGATTGTCCTGATGGACTGGAGGCATTATTTTCTTGTAGCATGCAAGAGATTCTGGGTTCGAATCCAACCATGTATGATTTTTTGATCTTGATCCTAGAGAATTAGTCAATTACAGGCCGATCTCAAATCTCACTTTTCTGTCAAAAATACTAGAAAAGGCAGTTTCATCACAACTATGTTCCTTTTTAGAAATAAATAGTATCTGTGAAGATTTCCAGTCAGGATTTAGACCATACCATAGTACTGAGACTGCTCTCATTAGAGTTACTAATGATTTGCTCTTATCATCAGATTGTGGTTGTATCGCTCTATTAGTGTTACTGGATCTTAGTGCTGCGATTGACACTATCGATCACAATATTTTTCTAAACAGACTCGAAAACTATGTTGGCATTAGTGGAATTGCATTGGCATGGTTCAAATCATACTTATCTGACCGTTATCAGTTTGTAGTAGTAAACGATGAGATGTCATATCAATCACAAGTTAAATATGGAGTACCGCAAAGCTCAGTACTAGGACCATTGCTTTTTACTCTGTACATGCTACCATTGGGAGATATCATTAGGAAGCATGGCGTTAGTTTTCGTTGTTACGCTGATGATACTCAGCTCTATATTTCTTCGCGCCCTGACGCGATATAAAAAACTGGATGACCAGTAATTTCCTACTACTAAATTCAGGAAAAACAGAGATTCTAATTTTTGGACCGAAAACTTCTTCACGCAATAATCTAGAATACTGTCTAACACTTGATGGCTGCTCTGTTAAGTCTTCGTCGTCAGTTAGGAACCTGGGTGTGCTCTTTGATACCAATCTTTCATTTGAAGGCCATGTTACTAGCATCTGTAAAACTGCATTCTTCCATCTTAAAAATATATCTAAACTACGACATATGCTCTCAATAAAGAATGCAGAACAGTTAGTTCATGCGTTCATGACCTCAAGGCTAGATTACTGTAATGTTCTACTGGGTGGTTGTTCCTCCCGCTTGATAAATAAACTACAGCTCGTACAAAATGCAGCAGCTAGAGTTCTAACTGGAACTAGGAAGTATGACCATATTAGCCCAGTTCTGTCGTCACTGCATTGGCTTCCTGTTAAACATCATATAGATTTTAAAATCTTGCTAATTACTTACAAAGCACTAAATGGTTTAGCTCCCCAGTACCTAAGTGAGCTCTTAATACATTATAGTCCTTCACATTTATTGCGATCTCAGAATTCAGGCCAGCTGATAATACCTAGAATATCAAAATCAACTGCAGGCGGTAGATCCTTCTCCTATTTGGCACCTAAACTCTGGAACAATCTTCCTAGCATTGTTCGGGATGCAGACACACTCTGTCAGTTTAAATCTAGACTAAAAACGCATCTCTTTAACCTGGCATACACATAACACATTATCAATTTATATTTTCAAATCCGTTAAAGGATTATTAGGCTGCATAAATTAGGTCAGCCGGAACCGGGAACACTTCCTATAACACCAGATGTACTCGTTACATCAGAAAAAGAATGGCATCTACGCTAATATTAGTCTTTCTGTTTATCCCGAGGTTTACCGTAGTCAACCGGATCTGGGCCGTATCCAGCTGAGACCAAGGACCGGTGCCATGACATGACCACAACGCAGCCCTGAAGTATCAGCAGAGATCGAGTCAACTAGATCATCCATTGTGAAGACATCATCAACATGACAGCCAGTGCCACAGTTCCTCAACAGACCGTCCATACCGGCGTGACGAATACGATCCTCAACTGGACACGACCACAATGCAGCCTTGAAGTATCAGCAGAGATCAAGTCAACTAGATCATCCATTGTGAAGGCCTCATCAACATGACAGCCAGTAGCACAGTTCCTCAACAGACCGCCCATATCGGCACGATGAATACGATCCTTAACTGGATGGAACTGAAATAAATACTTTGATTGTTGCGATCCTATCAGACTTATGATAGCAACCTGATTGTAACAAAGCACTGTTCGCCAGAGGAGAACTGGCCCCCTGACTAAGCCTGGTTTCTCCCAAGGTTTTTTTTTTCTCCATTTTAACACCTATTTGCCACTTGTTTGCCACCTGATGTCACCTGATGGAGTTTGGTTTCCTTGCCGCTGTCCCCTTTGGCTTGCTTAGTTGGGGACACTTGACATTTGATATTCAATAGTATTCTTGACATTTATTCAACAGTGCTTCTAACTGAACATTGAACTTGTCAGAAATTTCTCTGAAGGAATTTTGATTGCCCATGTACCACAAAAACACAAGGGCTTTCTGAACATCAGGAGGTCAGGATAGACCTCCAGGCTGCTGGTCATCTGAAAGCCCTGATCTTTTTAGCAGATCAACAAAGCAGTTAAACTGCTCTCTAGTGTTCTACTTTGAAAACTGTGGGGATCCATGTTCAGAAGGACTTCCCATTCTAAACCAGTTTTCAGAACTCTCTGGGCTGTCAGAGAGTACTGTAGAACTGCATGTCTGGAACATGACAGAGGGAGAGAAAAAAAACAAAATTAAATATACCTGCAAGCAGTGATGACGGGCCAAAGCCCGGAGGCACAGCCACCCCGGTGGCTTCAGGGCAACTGTGCACGGCGGGCAATGGGCATTTAAAATGGTTAAACATAAAAGGACTCAAACTATGTCAAATTCACACCACATTTACTGCAGGAGCTGATGCTCCTATGATCACAAACCACAACAGCCACATCCATGAGATCATTTAAATTGAGATGACTTTCATGTCATAGAATGTCATAAGTCAATTTCAGATGAGTGCAGAATATCATCCTAATCTGATATGTCTGTGTTTTTTCTCAGACAACCTCTATAAACATTTTAGAGCAAATTATATACTATTATTTGAGCAATATCCACAGTGCTCTGAGAAATCTAATCCAGTCTTAACCCTCTGGAGTCTGAGGCTGATTTGAGGCCTGGAGAAGTTTTGACATGCCCTGACATTTGTGCTTTTTTCATCTGTTCATAAATACATTAATGACACAGGTGTCATTACACTGTATTCAGCACAAACTAGGCTACCATAATATGTGCGGAACATTTATGTACATGTTTGTGTTTTTGAAGGAATAACATTTATGCGTGGTTATTGAAAAAACAAAAAACTTAAGTCACTGAAATAAGGCCAAAAAAGTATATTAAATCTGTGTTCATAAGACTTCTGGGTATTGGAGGTTGTAGACTAGAGTTTTTGCTTCAGAATTATGTAAAAATTATGCTGCCTCCTTTATATAAAACTATATATTGATTTAGTTTTTGTAAGACACTTTTTGTCAAGAAACACAGTATGCGTGGAGGCGTGAATCATCATGTATAATGGGTGATTCTCACCAGAGAAGACAAAAGAATCGCATAACAATGACCTGAAATGACTTACATATTAATGAGGCCTTTCAGTCAGGTAGGCTGTGAAAAAACCCTCTGTAATAATATCTCAGCTCAATTTAAAATAATGGTATTCTATTATATTCTTTAAAATATAATGTATTTCTGTGATGCAAAGTGTCTGAACAATTATGTAACCTCTATGGCATTTCATATAGGCTTTTAGCTTAAAAGCATGCACATTTGGAGAAATATTGATGGATTCTTATGTGTTTATGTCAATTTTCTATACAGAGGAGTAATATTTATTCTATATTTATTCTCATCACTATGAGTGTCCTGAAGCGGGACTGAGGCAGAGATCCAAATGCAGCATTTTATTGAAGTAGGAGTGGTCGTACAGGCAGAGTCAATCAGGAACAAACAGGAGCAGCAAAGGACAGGCAGGGTCGTAGTCAGGGTACAGGCGGTAGGTCAAAAGGCAGGCAGATATTACTCACAGAACAGTATACAAGGCAAGGATCAGGACAGGCAGCAACAGATCAATAAACAGGAACAGACAAGGTCAGGAACAGACAGGCAAACAGGGAATAAACGCTCGGAAATTGCAACAGGATGTTAACAATACTTTGCGGTGAGGTGGTGTGAGTGGAAGTCCTTTATAGTCCTGATAATGAGCGGCAGCTGGGTGTGGTGATCAGTGTGGTGTGCTAGGGTGGATGTGGCAACAGGTGATTGGTGTGATGTGAACATGTGACTGACATGGAGGATTGTGGGAAGTGTAGTCCGGGAACTGACAGGAGCAGACGGTGATCGTGACAATGAGTGCTGGATACTGTGTTTTCAATTCATACTTGCAGCCGGAGGGCGCTCTGTACACCTTTAGTCCACAAATTATTCTGAAGAAGAAGAGGACATTTCAGGAATGGTGTTTTCAATTCATACTTGCAGCCGGAGGGCGCTCTCTGTGCACCTTTAGGCCACAAATCCATATAAAGAAGAAGAACCAGGAACTAACTGCATGTCTTCTAGAGCTCGCTAACCATGGCTTTAACATCCAGATAAACACTTTTCAAGATAATAAATACACGATTAAGACGGTGTATGCATGTGTTGATTCAGAATTTGCCTCTGAATAGCGCTCCTTCCGTGGGTGTGGCCGCATTAGCAGATAATGAGCTGAATCACGGACTTCTGACATGGCTCTGTTTTCATACAGATTACATAAACACAGAATTTTTGTTTTCGGACAGAGAGAGAGAGAGAGTCTACGTCTGTGTGTGTGTCAAAAATCCACATTCTAACCAAAATATCTGACTTCCTGTTGGTCTGAGCTAATGACTGTAAATTAGGAAGTTGTCCAAAAGAACAGTATGTGTACCAAGTTTGGTGATTGTAGTTTAAACTAACCCCCCACTTTTGTCAAAAGATGGTGCTATAGAGGCCCTCCTCCCCACCTGTTTGTACAGTTTTGCCCATGTCTACTGGTTGACATCTCTGACGTTTGTATCGAGTTTCATGCAATTTGAAGCATGCTAAGTGTCTCAAAAGCATCCAAAACGAACATTAAAGTTTGATGCATTGCCATGGCAACAGTGTTTGAGATATTATGAGGTCTATATCTGCTGTGTATTGACATTACACTGATGAAGTTTGAAAAATGGGTAAAAAAAACGGGTAAAAAAATAGGGTGATCTCAAAGCATTTTGAAAGTGAAACACTTCCTGCTGCCAATTGGTGGCTGTAATAAGTTCAAGTTCGTAGGGAAGGAAGAGGACAGGGTCGGCTTTGACTGCTGACTGAGTTTTTATTTCAATAACAAGATGTCCAAACAAAAGTCTGTGCAACGCACAATAAACAATCCACATCCACAAATGGGCTTCACTCCAGTAGTGCTCTCCAGCTCAGTCCCAGTGTCTCTCAGTCAACAGTCCCTCTCTCTCTCACACACTCCTGCTTCTCCTGGCGTTTTATCCGCGCCAATTACTGGAATAAGAAACAGGTGTTCGTGATTTGCAATTAAACCACTCACTCACCACGCGTCTCCTGACGCTCTCTCCTGCTGCAGACTTTCGCTGAACCACGCCCCCCGCCACAGTGGCACTATAACTGTGACTCAACCATCCGGCCTGCAGCCCCCCCCGCCCATTTCTGGAGAGGAAATCGGTCACAGTCATCTGAACACCCGGACTATGGACCACCTTAAAAGGCTGTAAAGCCAGATA
The DNA here is from genome assembly GCF_024489055.1 of Chanodichthys erythropterus. Classification (NCBI taxonomy): domain Eukaryota; kingdom Metazoa; phylum Chordata; class Actinopteri; order Cypriniformes; family Xenocyprididae; genus Chanodichthys; species Chanodichthys erythropterus. Next base: position 33,581,716 of record NC_090233.1, read on the forward strand.
CCAACAAGTGATCCGTGCGTTGGTATCCTTCATGCGGTGGAGCCACTGCAGGGGAGCGTGATCCGAACAGAGGGTGAATTCCCGTCCCAGGAGATAATAGCGGAGGGTGAGGACGGCCCACCTGATGGCAAGACACTCTTTCTCCACAGTGCAGTACTTAGCTTCTCTCTTAGAGAGCTTACGGATAATGTACAGCACCGGCCATTCCTCCCCCTCTATCTCCTGGGACAGGACAGCACCAAGCCCCCTGTCCGACGCGTCAGTCTGCAACACAAAAGGGAGAGAAAAATCAGGAGAGTGAAGCAATGGCCCACCACATAGAGCAGCCTTTACCTGGGTAAAAGCCTGCTGGCACAGCTCCGTCCACTGGACCGTATCTGGTGCCTCCTTTTTAATTAGATCAGTCAACGGGCTGGTGAGGTCTGAATAATTAGGTACAAACCTTCTATAATATCCCGCCAGCCCGAGGAACTGTCTAACCTCCTTTTTGGTCTTAGGGCGCAGACAGGTCACAATCACTGCTGTCTTATCAATTTGAGGACGCACCTGTTCATGTCCCAAGTGGAAGCCCAAATACCTTACTTCCATGCGCCCAATCGCACACTTCTTCGGGTTGGCCATGAGCCCGGCCCCCCTCAGCGATCTCAGTACGGCCCTCAAATGCTGCATATGCCGCTGCCAGTCATTACTGAAGATAATAATATCATGCAGATAGGCAGCAGCATATGCACCAAAAATTTTTATCCATGAGACGCTGAAAGGCAGCCGGTGCCCCAAACAGCCTGAACGGAAGTGTAACGAATTGGTGTAATGCGAACGGAGTCGTGAAAGCTGTCTTTTCTTTGGATAATGACAAGGGGATCTGCCAATATGCCTTTAAGTCCAGTGTCGAATAAAATCGAGCCGTACCTAGCCGATCAAGCAATTTGTCCACCCGTGGGATTGGATACACGTCGAATTTCGACACAGCATTCACTTTGTGGTAATACACAAAGAACTGCACTGAGCCGTCTGTTTTGGGAACCAAAACTATCGGGCTCGCCCAGCTACTGCTGGATTCTTCTATTACCCCCATTTCAAGCATTGCCCGTAATTCTTCCTGAACTCATAGCTTTCAACATTGAACACTGAAAATAAGGGAGATTTCCCGGAATCCATCCCCAAAATAAGGGATTTTTTTTACACGATTATTACGTTGGCATGGGGGACAGGGGGTCAGGACCCCCGCAGTTTTGAAAATACAGAAATCGACCCCCGCACTTTTGATAAGGGGTGCTTCAATCAGTCACACTCTCATCTTTTAGCTTAGGATATTTTCTTTCTAATGAGACCATTTTCATGTTTCTGTGAGCTTTCGTTCATAAACAATCAACGGAAATGCGCTCTTGAACGGAGAAACGCAGACTTTCAAAAATAATCTACCAAAGTTTCATAGTCCAGATAATTGAGTAAAGGTATTTAAATGGCTATTAAATTTGACATGGAACTCCTCTAGTCACTTATGAGCATTTCCCGGTATCCCCTGAAACCAGGGGTGGGGCTATATAAGCAGGCGTTTCGCCATAGGATTTCAGGCCATATCGACTGAAGCGACGACACTGAACCTGCAGCCTCGTGGCACAGCAAGTAACGCAGTACTCGTTCCGTATCTCAGGGAACCGAGGTTACATTAGTAACCGAGTACGTTCCCTTTCAATACTTCACTCGTACTGCGTATGGGGAACAAATTCAACCGCGCCGTGCCACGGCAGGGAACGACATTACTTGTTTGGACACCAAGAGGGGACCATGAGAACAAGTAAGAAGGCAGAAGCCGCCGTTAACCCTTGTTACACTACAAGAGGAGATAACTCCTAAATTGGCGTGAGGCGGAGCTCGAGCGAGGCCGCCTGGTCACACCGAGAGGACCCGAGCTTGTAAGGTCAGAACGTCCAAATGATAGAACCTGACAAAATTGGACGGCGAAGACCAGCCGGCCACCTCACAGATGTCTTTAATGGAAACTCCATTGGACCAGGCCCAGGAGGAAGCCATTCCTCTAGTGGAATGGGCCCTGACTCCTATGGGGCATTCAACGCCCAAGGAGGAGTAACAGAGATTAATAGCATCGACTATCCAACACGAGAGACGTTGCTTTGAGACCGAAGACCCTTTGGTGCGGCCACCAAAACAAACAAAGAGCTGATTTGACTGTCTGAAGGGCTGTGATCGCTCCACATAGGTCCTCAATGCCCTATGCCCGGGAACGTAGCCATGCCTGGGTTTCAGTACGACCTTAGAGTCATTAGGCCCAAATTCGAGGCATGCAGGGCTTACAGAGAGGGCCTGCAAGTCGCCAACACGCTTGACCGATGCTAGTGCGAGTAGCAGAGCGTATTTTAGCGTCCCAAGGTCCCAAGTGGGTACAGTGAGGGGATGAGGTGGATTTAATCGCCTAGAACCCCTTAAGAAACGCACCACAAGGCTGTTTCGACCCACTGACTGGCCAGCGATAGGAGCATGAAACACCGCGATGGCTGCTACTTATACTTTGAGCTTTGAAGGGGCGTGCCCAGTCAGCGAGGGCGCCGGCACTGTCTCCGACCGGCGATTTCAGCTGGGTCCGCTGCAGGAGCCTCTTCAGCCAGCGGCGAGAGCTTCTTTCCAGGTGGCGAGCTTCTTCAGGCTTCGAACGGAGATCAACGAAGAGATGCGGTGTCGTCGCTGAAGGAGAAAGGACTGAAATCGCTCCTTTTGGCGGGAAAGTTTGCACCATAGGCCACGCAGCTATGCCGCGCCATCATTGGTTCAACAACTTGTCTATGAGTGAACCAATGACGGTGCAGTTACACTGCATTATTGAAAAAGGCTTCAGTAACGGGGAAAAAGAGAGACTTTTCCCCATACGCAGTACGAGTGAAGTATCGAAAGGGAACACGTCTTTCAATAAGCTGCATGACGGTTGCATGCGCACGCAGCGCGCCAAATGTAGTCAACTTCATTAACAAATTACTCTTATGGACCAGTTCTGTGGGAGTCAAAAACACAGCCAAGTTCACTTACGAATTGTTTTCCATTTGTTCGTGAATCTGAAAATCTCGGCTAACTCAGAAGTCCTAGAATTTTCGTAATTTTTTGCAAGCTGATTCACCGACTGCCCGCTCCACTTTCATCATGGATAAAGGTCTTTTTGCCATCCGACGAAATGGTAACATGAAATCAATAAGAAGATCCCGATCACAGAAACTAGTTAGGTAAGAATCTAAATGTATTTTAGCCTTTCCCGATTGCTAACACATAAGTTATTCAGTTGGCCCAGTTTCCCAAGCCATTCGCTCAGTTCTCTAAACAAAGACACATTTCTCAAAACGTTTAACAATGACTACATTAGGTAGCAAAACTGATGACAGACCAGTCAAAATCTGAGAGAGAGCTGAATGAATAATTTACAGGGGTTTTAAACTTACACAGTTCCAGTACTTTAGATGAGGGAAATTTCACTATGTACAGTAAACTGTAGCACATTGTACATCCTCAAACTTGTGATTGTCAACTTCCTCTGTAGCCATTTGTTATACTGTATTTTTGCAGAACTGAGAAATGACTGTCTTGTGTCAGAAGAGCAGTACACTGCTATAGTTCCTTATATACTGTAATAAAATTTGGCCAAATGTGCAGAGGATGCTGAATTTAGTTTTACTGTAATTGACAGTATACTGTATTGTGGTGCATACCAAGTTCATTAATATCTACTGCCAGATCAATTTACAATAGTAAAATGAAAAAAAGAAAGAAAAAAAAATCACTGATGTATTTTACTGTATCTGTAAATTTATTTTTGTATAGTGTAGTAGACAGTGAGATGCAAAATAATTCCTGAATCCTGGTTGCTAGGCTCTTGCTGCAATTGCTGGGGTGTTGCTAGAGTATGTAGTTGATGGGGTGTTCTGGGTGAACACACACAGACATGCCCACCTCTGTTAATAACAGAAAAATAGCAAAAAAATAAAACTGCTTATCTTTAGTGATACAAGGTCAGACTCATTTTAAATCTGTTGATGTTTTTCATAAAGTGCCTTTACTTGGTGCCATGATGGATATTGAAATCTTTATATATGACCGTTATTTATTTTGGTAATGCAATGTTTGTGAACACAGTTGTGTATGTCAGGCCATAAATCTCTAAAAACTATGCATGGGTGCTTGCTTTGGTGTTTTGCCACCCCTCATAGACCTCATGCCACCCCTTTGCCACCCTATAAATAATTTTCTAGATCCGCCCCTGCCTGAAACGTCTCTGCTCTCCAAATATGGTGTTACACGTTGTATAGAACCAATCAAAAAGCTTTGAAATGTCACTGACATAAACGCTGATTTTTATTATTGGGAAGCCCCGTTTCGACTGACAGGCACGCGATCGGTCCAGCCATCCTCCTGTCAGACTAGCACGCGCTCTGTGTAAACAAGCTAGCAGATCTCCTCAATGTCTAGTTGTGAATAAGTTAGCGGTGATCGAGATGTTGAGTACGTGCCAAAATACGTGCCTTTTGCTGTAAAGGGTGTAAACTCAATGATGGAGAGCTGTGTTTTCTGTCATTTGATGAAGATTTTGTTTACGAGATACGTCTGTCTATGGCCTCTCTCACTCTCTCTCTCTCTCTCACTCACACATGCACACACACACACACCCACCCTCTCTCTCAAGCAAAAATGTAGCACCTCTGTTCAATCTTTCTGATTTTAGTAAATCTTTGTAAAAGTGCCTTATAAAATATTAATTCAAATAAATAATTTAAAATAATTTGAGCTTCAGCCTGGTTTAATAGCATTTACATATATAAAAATGTCTTTGGTCAAATTAAGCTGTAAAATAAATAGTTTATCCCTTTAAATGCATTGGATTTTGAAAGATATCAACAAAAAACGGGCAAAGAATTTTAAAAGCGATTTTCTCAGGTTTTCAATTGGAAAAAGAGGGCAGATGACCATAATTCAAATGGGTATATCTTTAAAACAATTCAAGGTATTTGACTAGACTAGGATATCATTTTAAAGCTTATTGTCTCATTGTTCCATTGATAACAAAATCTCAATTTTGAAATTTGGGTCACTGTGACTCATTTTGCCGGATCAGGTCACATATGGTGCTGAAAGAGATTTGTACGACCAGGTAGGGGAGAAAACACCTCAGCAAACTCTACCTGTAATTTGGTTAAATCAATGAGCTGGGAGGGTGAGAGAGGATCCCCCCCTGGGGCCAGTGCGAGAGATTCTTTTTTTATATTCGCCTCTGGCCCAAGATCATCCTCTCTGCTAATCACCGTCACCAGCATCACTGATTCTCCCTCATTCCATTTTTTAAGGAGATTGAGGTGGTAAATTTGACGTGCTCCCCTCCTATCTGAGCGTATTACCTCATAATCGAGCTCTCCAACTTGCTGTGTGACCTCAAATGGTCCTTGCCACTTTGCAGGTAATTTTGAACTTGACGTTGGGAGCAATACAAGCACTTTATCTCCCGGTGCAAATTTACGCAAATTGGTCCCTCTGTTATTCAGCTGGCTCTGTTTGTCCTGGGCCTGTAACAAATTCTCCATAGAAAGCCGCCCCAAAGTGTGAAGTTTTGTTCTCAGGTCCAACACATACTGAATTTCGTTTTTTGATTGAGACAGTCCGTCCTCCCAAGCTTCTCTTATGACGTCTAACACCCCTCTGGGCTGACGACCATAGAGAAGCTCAAAGGTGGAAAACCCTGTGGAGGCTTGAGGGACCTCTCGCACAGCGAACAACAGAGGTTCCAACCATTTATCCCAATTTTTGGTGTCTTCCTGTACGAATTTACGAATCATTGTTTTAAGCGTGCGATTAAAATGTTCGACCAACCCATCTGTTTGTGGGTGAAAGACGCTGGTGCGAATCGATTTAATGCCCAATAATTCATAAATTTTGCGTAACGTCCATGACATAAACGCCGTGCCCTGATCAGTGAAGATTTCCTTGGGAATCCCCACTTGGGAGATTAAAGAAAATAGTGCGTCAGCAACACTCTTAGCGGAAATTTTGCGGAGAGCCACTGCTTCCGGATATCATGTTGCATAATCCACAATGACTAATGCAAAACGATGTCCTCATGCTGATCGCTCTAATGATCGCCCGATGAGGTCCATGCCAATTCTCTTGAAGGGGACCTGCATTAATGGGAGGGGGCGCAAAGGCGGTTTTGGGGTGGCCGGTGGGTTTACCAACTGACATTCATGACAAGCTGTGCACCACATTCACACATTCTCGTGAATGCCCGGCCAAAAAATCGGGTCATGAGGCGATTTAGTGTCATCACCTGTCCTAAATGACCAGCCATTGGATTAGAATGAGCAGCTTGAAAAAGCATTTCCCTGCGGCTCCTAGGAACTAACAACTGGGTTGTATCTTCTTTTGTCTGAGCATCTTGGGTCACTCAATACAATCTATTTTTTATAATTGCAAAATATGGATAAGTAAGCGGTTGTCCAGGATGGAGAGGCTGACCGTCGATGATACTGACCTGTTCAAACGCATGTTTTAGCGTCTCATCCTGAGACTGCTCCAGGGGAAATCATCGCGCTCTGAGAGAATAAGTCTCTCGATTTCGCTCTGTTCCCCTGAGGCAGTACCCAGTGGTCCCGGTCCAGTCTCTCCTGCCTGCACACTCGCGTTCCCCTCCGGTGCATTATTTCCCCAAGAGGCATCCGTACATAAAGCCCCCATCGTCGAAGACCAGGAGGTTCTTTACAGGAAGCTGCTGCGCCACCACCTGCGCCTCTCCTGATAACAGGGGGATCAGGCGCACCGGCCACTCCCCCCAGGGCCACCCAGAAGCCTCCGCTGATTGTTCAAATAAGTCCATGAAGGCCTCTGGGTTATCTTGTGGCCCAATCTTATTCAGCGGCAGGTGGGTGGGCACCGCGGGTGGAACCTCTCGTGGTCTATTATGGCCTCAAAGCGGCGCTCCTGGTCCATACCCAGGTCCAGCAGGGCTTGATGATGTTCCTGTTGCATGACCGCGAGGGATAAGATGATCTCCGCAAACAGCTGGGCAGAGGTCGAGTGCATGGCGGCGGCTCCCTTCTTCCTTCCTGGGTTTCGGCACCAGTGTAATAAGTTCAAGTTCGTAGGGAAGGAAGAGGACAGGGTCGGCTTTGACTGCTGACTGAGTTTTTATTTCAATAACAAGATGTCCAAACAAAAGTCTGTGCAACGCACAATAAACAATCCACATCCACAGATGGGCTTCAGTGCTCTCCAGCTCAGTCCCAGTGTCTCTCAGTCAGCAGTCCCTCTCTCTCTCACACACTCCTGCTTCTCCTGGCATTTTATCCTGTCTCCGCGCCAATTACTGGAATAAGAAACAGGTGTTCGTGATTTGAATTTAACTCACTCACCACGCGTCTCCTGACGCTCTCTCCTGCTGCAGACTTTCGCTGAACCACGCCCCCCGCCACAGTGGCACTATAACTGTGACTCACAATAGTCACATCCATGTGATTAACATCCTATAACGAACACACAGGTGAAGTTTCATAAAAATCAATCAATGTATTCAGACGTTATTGTCATGATAGAATACAGGAAACAATAGCGAGTTAACACATTTAACATGATCACACAAAAAATAGAAAAGTGGTCAGTCACTGAACGTCAAGTTCACGGGTGGTGCAGGGACTGAGATGGTCAGCGTGAAGACAAGGTACATTGACAAGATGAAGTGTGCTGGTGAAGATGAATCCAGACATAGAACATAATCCACATAGACACTGAACAGGAACAGGAATCACGAGGCTGGCACTCCGAACAGGAACAGGATGGTAGACACAGCACGAGACATCAAACAACGATCTGACAAATGAGATGAGAAATGAGTGCGTATATAAAGGGTGAGCAAACGAGCTGCAGCTGGTGCTGTGATAGGTGTCAGCTGGAAGCGCTGACCATCCGCGTGGCTCAGGCACGCCCACTAACACACACACACACACACAACAACAGTGACACGAGACAAGCAGGAAACAATGCATTCATATACAGTGACAGTACCCCTCCTCCTAGGAATGCCTCCTGGCGTTCCCCGACTCCCTTTCCTGTCGATTGTAATCATCGATAAGGGAGTGATCCAGAATGTCTCTGGCAGGTACCCGGAAGGGCGGTGATAAAATCTAGTGCGATATGGGACCAGGGTCTCGAAGGGACAGGCAGCGGTTGGAGTAGCCCATCAGAAGGATGATTGGAAGTCTTACCAGTGGTACAAACTGAGCAAGCCAAAACCTTTGATTCATCCTCCCATGTGAATGTGGAGACAACTAGAGTCTCCGGAAAAATGTACTCGGGAGTAGACGTGCGCTCAGAACGATCAAAAATGCGCGACAATGAATCGGGTTTGATGTTTTTGGAACCCGGGCGGTACGAGAGAGTAAAATCAAAATGACTGAAAAAAAGTGCCCTCCGAGCCCGCCTGGAGTTCAATTTTTTAGCGGTTCTGATATATTCCAAATTCTTGTGGTCGGTCCATATGATAAAAGGCACCCCTGAACCTTCTAACCAGTGACGCCACTCATCCAATGCAAGCTTGACCGCCAGCAACTCTCGGTTACCAATGTTGTAATTACGTTCAGCAGGAGATAACTAATGAGAAAAAAACGCGCAAGGGTGCATCTTGTCGTCTGTGGGAGAATGCTGGGATAACACCGCCCCTACCCCCACCTCTGATGCATCGACCTCCACCACGAACTGCCGTGATGGATCAGGGGCAACGAGAATAGGGGCTGAAACAAAACAACCTTTCAGTTTGGCAAACACAGCCTCGGCTGTGTCTGACCACCTGAACGTAGTTCTGGGGGAGGTCAAGGCAATCAGAGGCGCGGCTAGTTGGCTGAAATTGCGAATAAAAGCCGGTAGAAATTGGCGAATCCCAGAAACCTCTGTAGGGCTTTATGGGAATCTGGACTTGGCCAATCCACCACAGCCTTAACCTTCTCGGGATCCATGCGTACTCCCTCAGTCGACACAATGTACCCTAGAAAAGGAACAGACTGTGCATGAAAAACGCATTTCTCCGCCTTGACAAAAAGCCCATTCACTAGCAACCTCTGAAGCACTCGTCGGACGTGCTGCACATGTTCCGGGAGAGAAGAAGAAAAAATCAATATGTCATCCAGGTAGACATATATGAACTGGTCGACCATATCTCGCAGCACGTTGTTGACGAGTGCCTGGAAAACCGCCGGGGAGTTGGAAAGCCTGAACGGCATAACCAAGTATTCAAAGTGCCCCCTAGGGGTGTTAAAAGCGGTCTTCCATTCATCCCCCTCCCTGATGCGGACCAAATGATAAGCATTACGTAAATCCAATTTTGTGAAAATTGACACTCCCTGCAACCTCTCGAATGCTGAAGACATCAACGGCAAAGGGTAAGTATTCTTTACCGTGATGTTGTTCAGCTCCCGGTAATCAATACAAGGTCGCAGAGATCCGTCCTTCTTCCCCACAAAAAAGAACCCCGCCCCCGCTGGAGAAGAGGAAGGGCGGATGAACCTAGATGCCAGTGAATCAGAAATATATTTCTCCATAGCCTCCCCTTCCTGAACAGAAAGTGAATATAACTTGCCTTTAGGCGGAGATTTACCTGGCACTAAATCTATGGCACAGTCATAGGGACGATGCGGAGGGAAAGAAGCAGCATGAGACTTACTGAACACCTCCTTCAGGTCGTGGTACTCCGTGGGCACGTTAGATAAATCCACTGTTTCCTCCTGAAAAACAGAAACAGAGACATATGGACATGCAGACACAAGACACGACTCATGACACTTATTGCTCCAAGCCCCAACGGATTTCTGCAACCAGTCCACCTTGGGGTTGTGTTGAACTAGCCAGGGGTGACCAAGGACAATGGGTGCAAGAGGAGAGTCCAAGATAAGAAAAGATATGATCTCGGAGTGGTTGCCTGATGTGATGAGAGTGATGTCTTCAGTGGTGCATGAGATGGTGGGGAGTTCTTGACCGTTAAGAGCGTGTACTGCAATCTTGTTAGTGAGAGATTTGAGGGGAATCTGAAGTTTGAGTGCGAATGCATAATCCATAAAATTACCTTCAGCCCCAGAGTCCAGAAGTGCTCGACAGTCGTGAGTGTGATTAGACCATCTCAATCTTACCGGGAGGAGCGTAGATGTGGATGAGGTCTTCTCGGCGGAGATCCCACCTGATAGTACCCTCATACTTATTACCGGGCTTGACCTTTTACCGGACAGTTGTAAGCATAGTGACCAGCTCCCCCGCAGTAGAGGCAAAGGCCCTGGCATCTCCGCCTCTCCCTCTCCTACCGGGAAAGCCGAGCTCGCCCTACCTGCATGGGTTCGGGATCTTGAACGGGGCTGACCGCGTCCCCACCGCTGGAATGTGAACTCTCTATTCCTCTAGAAACACGGCTGGGTAGGACTCGTCGCTCGACCCTGGTCAGTCGAGTATCCACTCTCAAAGCCAGTTCAATCAGTCCGTTAAGTGATGGGGGAAGATCCAAAGCGTAAATCTCTTTGTGGATGCGGTCAGCCAACCCATGCAGGAACATGTCCCACTGCGCCTCCTCGTTCCATTGACACTCTGCCGCTAAAGTCCGAAACTCAATGGAAAATTCAGAAACCAACCTCTCTCCCTGACGTAGCTCCGCCAGCATTCTGGCCACTTCTCTCCCGGCAACCGCGCGGTCGAACACGCGTTTCATCTCAGTGGCAAGTGTCTGGAACGAGGCGCAGCACGGATCTTGATTCTCCCACACCGTTCCCCATAGCGCCCCCTCCCAGTCAGTAGAGTCAGAACAAAGGCGACCTTGGCACGTTCTGTGTTGAAAGTTCTTGGTTAAAGAGAAAAATGCATAGAACATCGTGTGAGAAAAGATCTGCAGTAACTTGGTTCACCTGCATATGATTCAGGAACTGGTAGTCGGGGCTCCAGCTGGGCGACGCTTTCTGGTGGTGTGGGGAGAAAGGCCGGTGTGGGTGGCGCAGTGGGAGCACGCAGAATTTGGAGTTGTTGGGTGAGCTCGGACACCTGCGCCACCAATGCTTGAACAGCACGACCTGTGTCGTTCAGGTTCTTCTCCTCTGAATCCATTCTATGAAGACTGGTCCTCCAGTCCTCCAGTGCTGAAGATGGATTACTCGCTGCTTCCATGCTTTGGTTAGATCGTTCTGTCATGATAGAATACAGGAAAAAATAGGGAGTTAACACGTTTATTGAAAAAATAGAAAAGTGGTCAGTCACTGAACGTCGAGTTCACGCGTGACACAGGGACTGAGATGGTCAGCGTGAAGACAAGTTGCGTTGACAAGATGAAGTGTGCTGGTGAAGATGACAGATGAATCCAGACATAGAACGTAATCCACATAGACACCGAACAGGAACAGGAATCACGAGACTGGCACACCAAACAGGAACAGGATGGTAGACAGCACGGAGACATCAAACAACGATCTGACAAATGAGATGAGAAATGAGTGAGTATATAAAGGGTGAGCAAATGAGCTGCAGCTGGTGCTGTGATAGGTGTCAGCTGGAAGCGCTGATCATCCGCGTGGCTCGGGCACGCCCACTAACACACACACACAACAACAGTGACACGAGACAAGCAGGAAACAATGCATTCAAATACCGTGACAGTTATAACACATTTCCTGTTTCCCTTTGCTCGCCATAAATTCATTGCCTTGCCACGGCCAAACCGTTCGAGATATCAAAAATCCGCTCGCAATTTCTCGCAACCTCAATGTCTTGAATTCAAGATGACCAAGTTTGGTGGTCGGATTAATCGTCTAGGAGGAGTAGGCTATATCAAATTCCAGAGCATGCATTTTCCAAACAACCCATAATAACTGACTTCCTGTTGAGGTGATGTATAACTTAGAGCATGAAAGTTGTTCGGCCAGATGAGGTCTATATTGGCTCGTTTCCACTGAGCGGTACGGTTCGGTATGGTATGGTACGCAATTTTTGGCGTTTCCATTGTCAAAAGTTGTGAATGGTACCCTAATTCCGAACCGTACCGTACCACTTTTTTGGGACCCTTTCGTTGGGGTACCAAGCACAACAGTACCGTATCAAAAAGGTGGAGCTACACGTTGATTGGTTGACAGAGAATCGTCACTTGCGCGTGCTACAAGGGGAATGACAACACAAGAGGCGCCACACACAAATGTTGTTGAGGCAACGCGTGCATTGATTGTCTTCACTTCATATAGGCTATATAACAAAACAAAATATAAAACACAACCCTGCCTATTTTCGTTTTTATTTAAAAAAAATATGAAACCTATTAATATGTGGTTCAGGCAATATGGGCATGTACTCTGATTATCTTCACTGTATGTAGCCTATAATAAAATTAATTAAGACAGAACAACCTTCTCTTTTTATTAAAAGTCAGTTTTAATTATCAGTATTAACCATTATAAAAGTATAAGTATAAAATATGACAAGTTATACATTAAGAAATAAAGACAAGCAAACAATTTAGTCAAACGCACAGCGCGCGCACTACAACGGTAAAGTTAAATAAATACATAAAGTTATAAAACTTCGCTTTGCCCCCAGCAAAAACGATTTGCCCCGATTTTCAAATAGGCGCTATCTTTATAAATAAACCACAGATTTGAGGTTTAAACAACTACATTCTCGCCTGAAAAACTTTTAAAACTACATTTCATGACACAATAAAATAGTTTTTAAATTACGCGGGTTTTCTCCTCCGCTTGCTGGTAATGATGTGCTGCTGCATGGAACTTTGCGATCTTGGTATTCTGAAATGCCGAATGTTGGTGTGCAGCAAGCAAAGCTCGTCTTCTTCTTGTGACAGACAGCCACAAGCAGAGAAGCAAGAACGAGATCTGCTGTATGTCCTCCATTATTTACTAGTCGTTTCTCAATGTCAAGGAAGGATCCTCGGAAGCCAGAATTTCGAGGATGCTACGTCATCGACATCCGTCAAAGGACTGTTCCAATGTCGAGGATCCTCGGAATTTCAAACAAGGAATTAGTCCTTCGTTCGAAAAATATCTCATACACAGGAAAGGATGCATATGTGTATCCTTCGCGCTCTCATATCACCCACAATCCTATGCACGCAGCTTTGCGATCTTGTTCAAAAATGTTTTAAAAAAATGTTGGACGTTAGTGGGCAATATGCTTTCAAATGTAAGTAGCCTATATTTACGTTACCAAACATTTGTTATAACAGTAGTAAATATGTCAGATAAATAAAGTTTAACGTTTAAATGCCAGTACAAATTACTACCGTATTGATATTATAAATTATACAAATACAAATTACGTTATTGATGGCTAACTGAACCGGACCGTTGTTAGCTTGTTTGCCATCACCAGCATCCTTTATAAATAACTAGTTAAGTTGTCTAAAGTAATTTAACGGTAATATTATACCATTATACCATTCACAGCGTTATTCATAGCTTTCTCGTATTTTTTAACAGGGACCAAGGAACAAACGGAGGCGTTCATACGGCTCTGTGTAGAAAACAAGCAGCTGTTTACCGGGGGGTAATGACGCAATGACGTGACCTTGCTAGTCTGTTCCATTTACGTGTTCTCTGAATGCTAAAGAGGAGCCTCTCCTAGACTCTGAAGGAAGTGACTTGGAAGGACCAGTCCTGCCAAGGAAGTATCCTTGACATTGAGAAACGCCTACTGTGTCGTTTTCTTCTTCGCACGAGAATGACGTCAATCACCTCTGTGTCGTTTTCTTCTTCGCGCGAGAATGACGTCAATCACTACTTTCTGGCTACACCACGCCTTATCAAGTAAGGATACTGTTGGCAGTGGAAACGCAAGCCTGATCAAGGTGTACCGTTCTGAACCGTACCGAACTGTACCGCTCAGTGGAAATGAAGCATTAGTGTACCGAGTTTCATACAAATACGTGCAAGCGTGTTTGATATATGGACCAAGTTTTTAGACACTGTTCAAGGGGGCGCTGTCAAGCCCCCCCTGCCACGCCTGCGTACCAGCTTCTGCCCGGCCCTGATGGCCGACAATTCTGATGTGTGTGCAAAGTTTCAAGAGTTTTTGAGCAGAGGTGTCAAGTAACGAAGTACAAATACTTCGTTACCTTACTTAAGTAGAAATTTCGGGTATCTATACTTTACTGGAGTAATTATTTTTCAGCTTACTTTTTACTTCTACTCCTTACATTTTCACGCAATTATCTGTACTTTCTACTCCTTACATTTTAAAAATAGCCTCGTTACTCATTTCATTTCGGCTTGTTTTCATTCCGGCTTTAAAAAAATAAATCGCGCCATCCGGATAGAGTGAATTTGATTGTGGTTGGATGAGAAGATAAAACATATAACGTACCATTCTGACACCCTATTGGTTTGTACGTAATCCATCACACCTGCACGTCAAATCACGTCACACTCCAGCAAGGAGGACTAAAAGGTGCGTTCACGCGGCCTTGTAATTCCTGTAGTTACGAGATTCGAGCTTGTAAAAAGCGTTCACGTCCTCGTAGAGATCGTAATTACAGCTTGTAAGCTGGGAGTTTTCTGAGAGCTTCCACATGTTCCACCTGACCGCTGTAATTCATTTAGGTGTTGATAGTGGTGTCATGGAAACGCATAATTCCTAGTCCAAGGACCAAAAGGACGTGAACAGCTCCGAATATAACGTCACGTGTTGTCATGTCAAGATTCCGGTAAATACGAGGTGACGTGAACGCAGTAATAGTCAGTGTTGGGGGCATTACTCAAAAAAGATGATTTCTTATAAGTTATTATTTCTACACTACTGGCTCATTTAGGCTATCAAACGGGTGCTTTCTCTTCGTCCTCTGCAAATTAAGCTAGGTAACGTAATGTTAGTTCGATAGAGAGACGTTTAACACTAGAAGTCCCAGAGAGCAGCCATTTGGCTTTTCTACCTATAAAACCCGCAGGACAGCCGATGGGCTGGAAGGCTTTAGGCTAATATCCCTAATCAGCTGTGAACAGTTGCTTTTGTTATGTAAACAATGTGGGGCCATGCTGAGCCACTTCAAGGAAACTTGTGTTTCACTTTGCCATCTTAGGGAGAAATCAACACACATGTTTTTTTTCCTTTGTTGCTGAGATCTATTGATAAAAATAGTACAAAATAAAATAAAGAAACCAACCATTTGTACACATATTTACAAATAATATTAAAAAGTGAGTGAGTACATTCCAGCAATCACTCACAATCCTGGCACTGCCTGGCAATATATTATAAATACATTTTGTATATATTCATTATATATTAATCTTATATTTGAAATACATCATAAGTCCATTTTTAAAAGTGTTTGAAAGATGGGTTCAAGTGTATTACAAGTGGTAACTAAATACATTTTTCTATACAGAGATAGTATGTTAAAAGCTCATTTTAGTTCAAATTCATGGTGTCTCAAAATAGTACACTTAGATGTTGTTAAGATTATCTTAAGAAGTACTAAAGAAGAGCTTTTAGTATATTAAGTACAAAATAAGTGCACGGAAATAGAGCACTGTACATTATGAAATAAGTGTATTTTACTGCACTTTTTTTTCACCTGGGTAGACACTCCAACACTTTCCGTTTGCATTAAGATTATTTTTATTACCACACTGGCAGATATTGATCATTTTACTTAAGTAAAATGCACTTAATTTAGATCCCCCCAGGAAACAAGACTAAATATCATATATAATTTTCTCATATAGAAAATCCATCTTGATTTAAGATTTTTTTTTTTAAATTTACTTGAAATAGGATAAAAAATACTTAGTAAGAAAAGCATTTTTTTCAGTGTGAATGAGTGAGTTAACTTTTTAAACATCACTTGCACTCCCTCATTTCAGGGTTAACATACTCAGAGTTTTCACTTAACCTCCTTTCTGAAACCGGCCCATGGTCAATCAAGTTCTCTGCTTTTAGCAGCCCTCCCCCACACATACAAACAAGCCACCAGCAACCATTCACACACACACCCCCAACCCCCCTGCAGATTGCTCAGGTAATGACCATATTTACACATGAATTGATGCTAATGATAGCCAAAAGACTAGCCAGTTAGCATCCACTTGGCTAAAGGAGGGTTACAAATCTCTGGGACTTCTAGTGTTAAATCGTATTCCGGTTTTTAAACTTTTTTTTTTTTTTTTTTAAGCGCGACCCTTTTATTTATGTGACACATAGTCATATACAACCATGTAACTAAACAAGCCAAAACGAATTATTTTAAAACGAAACTTAAGGTAAACCTGCATTGCTCTCATGGTATACCTCTCTCTTTCAGTGAAGTGGAGCAGTGCTCTTGCTGAATGGCACGGATTGCACTACAGACTATTGTACCTTTTATATGTTTTTTTTTTTAACTGTATTTTATTTTTCATAACGAACAAGCTGCGATGTCACGTTTCCAGTGCTTTGTTGTGTGCGCGTGAGGCGCAGGCGCGATCAAACAGCTGTCTTTAAAGGGGACTTGCCTCGTCGTCATGGCAACGGTTCGTGAACAGGTCAGATTACGTCAGAGTTTGTTGGATGCTCAGACGACCAAACAAACGCCGATTAAAGGTGCCCTAGATTCAAAAATTGAATTTATCTTGGCATAGTTAAATAACAAGAGTTCAGTACATGGAAATGACATACAGTGAGTCTCAAACTCCATTGTTTCCTCCTTCTTATATAAATCTCATGTGTTTAAAAGACCTCCGAAGAACAGGCGAAGCTCAACACTGTCACGTAACAGTCGGGGTGTACGCCCCAATATTTGCATATGCCCGCCCATGTTCCCAACATTATGAAAGGCATTAGACAAGGGCAGGCATTAACGTCTGGAGCAGCACAACCGAACCATCAGACTAGGTAAGCGCGCAAGAACAACAGTGAAAAATAGCAGATGGAACAATAACAACTGACATGATTCATGATAACATCATATTTTTAGTGATGTTTGTAAACTGTATTTCTAAATGTTTTGTTAGCATGTTGCTTATGTACTGTTAAATGTGGTTAAAGTTACCATCGTTTCTTACTGTATTCATGGAGACAAGAGCCGTCGTTATTTTAATTTTTAAACACTTGCAGTCTGTATAATTCATAAACACAACTTCATTCTTTATAAATCTCTCCAACAGTGTAGCATTAGCTGTTAGCCACGGAGCACAGCCTCAAATTCATTCAGAATGTAAACAATATAACAGTATACAATACTCACATAATCCGACGCATGCATGACGAACACTTTGTAAAGATCCATTTGAGGGTGTAAACTTTGTTTATGTACTGTTTAAGGCAAGCGCAAGCTTGGGGGCAGAGAGCATGAGAATTAAAGGGGCAGTAGCATAAATCGGCTCATATTTAATGATGCCCCAAAATAGGTAGTTAAAAAAATTAATTAAAAAAAATCTGAGTATTTTGAGCTGAAACTTCACAGACACATTCAAGGGACACCTTAGACTTATATTACATCTTGTAAAAAAACATTCGATGACACCTTTAAACATGTTCAGTCGGGTAAACAGACTCCGACCAACGCCAACAACTATCCAACAAACGCCAACAGAGAGTTTGCTGGCGTTTGTTGGTGCGGTGTGAACTGAAACAGCTGGCAGGTGTTAATGTCAAGCCCTGATTGTTACTAAGCCTGCCCTGGGTACACCAAAACTACCCGCATTTTTCTTGTCCGTTGCCCTCACAAATTTCTGCAGTTAAGCTTGGATGTACATTTACATTCCAATAAAGGTTATTAATGCCTCTGAATTTTGACTTTTTGCACCATTAGAATACTTATAGGCAACTAGTCATGATATCTTCCACTCCATGAAACCCATGTTAATGGTCAGTAGTACACATATATGGTGCTTTAATGTATTTGCATTGTACTAAAATGCGTTCATTTTCAATGGACATATATGCGGCTGAAACGGGTAGCCTAGTGCATCCCAAATTTTTCAACATTAACATTTTAATATAACATTATGGTCATTATTTTTTTGAGGAGGTGGAGTACACAATAGGCCCCTGTGGCGCGGCCTAAGCTTTTGTCCTTAATGGCATTTTTTCCCCTACATTACTTTTACTTTTATACTTTAAGTAGTTTTGAAACCAGTACTTTTATACTTTTACTTGAGTAAAACGCTTGAGTTGATACTTCAACTTCTACAGAAGTATTTTTAAACCCTAGTATCTATACTTCTACTTGAGTAATGAATGTGAATACTTTTGACACCAGTGTTTTTGAGCACGTTAAGGGTCCCAAAAATGCCCTAATAGTCGGGAAAAAAAAAAAAACTTTCCTAAGGAAAACAATAGGGCATTCAGCCTTTGGCTTTGGCCCTAAATATAAATCGCAATACTTTAAGGTATTTAGCAGTAACATTGTCAGGCTTTTTTATTTACAACTAAGTAACCTGTCTGCACAAAATATGATGTAATATATAAATTATATCGACATTACCGTGGCTTCATACATTAATTTTAAAAAATAAAAATAGCAAAACACACCTGATGCGCATTATTTGTTCTTCATTTTCTATTAGCAGAGTTAACAAACCTTGCTGTATTTTCGTGTAATTCATTCAAAGAGGGTACACCGCCATCTTGCGCCGACGAAAGTGACTTGACCTGACCTGACGTCGTCAATACGAACTTCCCAGGAGGACTTGAACGCACCATGTCCGAGGTTCAGTACATTCATTGTGAGTTCCACAGATTTGGGGTGTGCTTGCAGTTGTCAAATAAATTTTTATTAAATCTGGCCTTTTAACTTATAGCTTTATTGCATGGTAAAAAAGCGCTACCTTGCCAAAGCACTGACAGTGGCCCATCTAAAGGAGTTGTTGAGCTGCAAATACAAACATTACATGCAACAATCAGGCAGTAATTGACAGTACACTAGCCCCGTGGCGTTGGGGGTAACCAGTGGGGGCGGCAATCATCTTTCAGGGTGGCCGTGCCACCCTTTAGACACACTCCATGCTAGGATGTAGTGCCAGTTTATTGTGCCCCCAGGTGATTGCACCTAATTCGCCTATGAATAAAAATAGTCTGTGAAATATCCCTGATAGTCTTTGAATGCAGAAAGAATAGGGAGCGACTTTCCCTGAACGATTTCGGATGAGAATACTAATCTTACCATCCCTGCCACATAAAGACAAGGCAGAAAAAGTAACAATAGTATGAGTCAGAACACTGACGTTTAAAAAACATAAAGAAAAAAAATAATTTTATTATAATAATTTGACTATTCCCTTTGGTAATATTATAATCCCCCAGTTAATGGTCTCCCACAGAGTTCCCCCAGAACATCTGGCCTTGATGCGTGTCTAATGGTTGTTACTAGAATCATATATTAGGCTATGCCATGTTTTTTCTTTTTCTTTACAAATCGTGATGCCTGTAGGATCTGGTTAGTTGTGCTATTAATTTCCAACAGCTCAGACTACTGTTGGAACCAGTGCCATGCTGCAGAGGGTGCTATTCGCTTTTCTCATTCTCAAAACTCTTTTCAAGGGTAACTCGCTATAATCAGTACACTGATCAAAGATCACAGACTTCACACGATCCACGACAGCTACAAAAAAAATGTGATCTCGGATAAATCTGCCCATCCAGGAAGGATTACCTCAGTCCCAGAAGTAAAGCTAAAGATGGGGAGATTAAAATGTTCCCACATCGATGGAGTTTCTATAAATAGCCCAGCGTCGCAGAATGATGAGGATTCAGCAGCGCATCAGTAATCCAGCTGAGGCAGCCGCTAGATTACCATAAAAAAAAAATCACATCTGATCTACTTCACACATCGGTCGCGCGCTCAATGAGGTCAAGTTACTATAGCAATAAGAAACGTTCGTTCGCGACGTTTGGCTGAAGCTGTCAGGGTATCCGCCCACTGCTCAATGAGATGCGAATACCTATATCTGCTGCTACCACAAGAGCATTTTTGTTCACAACCCCAGCCCTCTTATTTCAGGATGTTTGGCTTTGTCACACGCCGGGGAGGACAAAATGCAAATAAAGCGGAATCTCAAAACAACAACACTGTGATGAATAGATTATAATTTGCGACTTCGTTCTCCAACTCATCGAAAATGGGATTTCTTCACCAGCTACACCTTCTCCTGTGGAAGAACGTGACTTTAAAGCGGAGGGGACCGGTAAGAGTGTATTTGTTTACACGTATCGCGTGTTTTTATTTTATTTTATTTTATTTTATTTTATTAAGGCCTTGGCGGGGTTTTTTGTTTTGCTAAAAACAAGACCATCGCTAGAGATGCACGAGCATGTCAGCATGTACGTTATTGTAGAACTGCAAAACATACAGTCTACAGGCAAATAGTATGTTATTCAGAATGCTGTAACGTTACAGCTTCAGCACGATCTGGCCTTCTAAATCACAATTTTCACATTTTCTGAAACAACGTGGGCGGAACCACTTAGCTTAAAGGAAGTTGTGTAGACGTCTACTAACAGGTTGTTTAGCAACCTAACAGGTTGTTGCCTAAACATCGCCTGTTAGTTTGACTTTGACCACACATCTCAGGCAACTTGAGGTGCAACCTGTTAGCAAGGTGATAGATTGACTGCTGCTGATGTTGAGAAAATAATCATTTCATCCCTGATGTGTTTTAAAGTGTACTGAATCAGAGGAAGTTCAGCCTCTCCTAACGTTCAGCTGCACTTAAACAAACATGCAATATGCAAAATGTCTGCCTTATGACATGTCACTGGCCTTTAACTATCAGGAAATATGATCCTGATGCTTCAAGGACTGAAGTACTGTGGTGTTTACCACTCCCTTGGCCCTGAATGGAAATGTTTGTAGTTATCGAGTAGTTTTGTCATTTTTGTCCCCAAAGGGCTCATTTTAATATGCCTGTAGGAACAGAGCAACCTTTATAAATCCACGTGGGAGGGGCAAATGCAATGTTGCAACAGCAAACAACAAAAACAAATGAAAAGCAAAAAACTGAATATGTGCCCAGTTGCAGCAGAAAATAATGGGTATTACTACTAAGAGCATTCTTTGCATTAAGATATACAGTGGAATCCAAAAGTCTGAAACCACCTTGATACCAATACCAATCTGGTATTTAGGATTTTCAGATCTAATTTAATGTTAATTTTTCAATTCTTTTTTTCACTCTAATTATTATGCTGCTATTAATGGAATGGAATTTAATGGAAACTTTTATTCAGAAAAATGGAAAATAGATGCTTTTTCATTTGTGTCCGCAGATTTTTGGACCCCACTGTACATATGCTATACAGAGCACACAAAAACATACACTGTACCTATATACAAAATACAAAATTAACTATAATATAGAAAACATATTCATTTAGATATTACAACAACTAGTTTAAAGACTACCACATGAACTAAGAATGAACAATACTTCTACAGTATCTATTAGTTAATTTCAACATTTACCAATACATTATTAAAATCAAAAGTTGTATTGTTAACATTAGTTAAAGGGTTAGTTCACCCAAAAATGAAAATTCTGTCATTTATTACTTACCCTCATGCCATTCCACATCCGTAAGACCTTCGTTAATCTTCGGAACACAAATTAAGATATTTTAGTTAAAGTCCAATGGCTCCGTGAGGCCTCCATAGGAAACAATGTAATTTCCTCTCTCAAGATCCATAAAGGTACTAAAAACATATTTAAATCGGTTCATGTGAGCACAGTGGTTCAATATTAATATTATAAAGCGACGAGAATATTTTTGGAGCGCCAAACATAACAAAATAACGACTTATTTA
Organism: Chanodichthys erythropterus; assembly: GCF_024489055.1. NCBI lineage: Eukaryota > Metazoa > Chordata > Actinopteri > Cypriniformes > Xenocyprididae > Chanodichthys > Chanodichthys erythropterus. The sequence continues at coordinate 33,603,500 of NC_090233.1, forward strand.
GTGATAGCCGATTTCAAAACACTGCTTCAGGAAGCATCGGAGCACAGTGAATCTGCTGTTCGGATTGCCAAAGTCACGTGATTTCGGCAGTTTGACACGCGATCTGAATCATGATTCGACACACTGATTCGTTTATGCTCCGATGCTTCACAAAGCATTGTTTTGAAATCGGCCATCACTAAATAAGTGGTTATTTTGTTATTTTTTTATAATATTAGTATTGAACCACTGTGCTCACATGAACCGATTTAAATACGTTTTTACTACCTTTATGGATCTAGAGAGGAAATGTCATTGCTCCCTATGGAGGCCTCACAGAGACATCGGATTTCAACTAAGATATTTTAATTTGTGTTCCGAAGATAAACGAAGGTCTTATGGGTGTGGAACGGCATGAGGGTGAGTAATAAATGACAGAATTTTCATTATTGGGTGAACTAACCCTTTAATGTTCTGTGAACTAACAAGAACAAACAATGATGTATTTTTATTACCTAGCATTCACAAAGATTAATAAATACTGTAACAAATGTATTGCTCACGGTTAGTTCATTAACTAATGTTAAGGGGTCATTGACGAATAAGGTTTTTAAAAGTGTAAAAAAATAAAATAATTGAGATATAATTAATTTTGAAGTTTTATTAAGTGTAAACAATGAGATTAAGTGTTTTTTTTTTTTGTTTTCTTTTTATAAATCAATTAACAATGCTTTTGTCATTTTTTTACAAAATGGACAAAATTTGTCACCAAAAAAGTAATTTGGTTTAACACAAATTTGCCAAATGACTCTTTTTTTTTTTTTTTTTTTTTTTTTTTTTTTTTTTTTTGTTATACCGAATGATAATATTTTCAAACAGTGCTAACAGGCTGATATCTGATATCTAGGACAATCAAACATTTTATATTTTGTATAAGTTTTTAAAATATTACAACATTTTCCATGTTTTTATAGCGGTTGTACCAAATGACCTGATGTTTCGGGACATGCGAAAACATGTCCCGAATTTGAAAACATGAATTTTTCAAATAGTTTAAGAGAGATTTTAGTTACTTTAATTCATGATCATGTGATTCTTTGCAGGTGTCTGAATGATGTCCCATCCTGTCACATGATATTAAACGCATGACGTGATCCAAAATAGTTCTTTATATTGGTTGTCTTATAATGTCATCAATGAAATTCATTTTTCCGGACATTCTTTCTCATAACAAAGCATCGACTTCTACACATAATTTTAATACCATTTTGCACCATGTTGATATATGATGTGATAAAATCATGGCAGAATAATATAATTTTTTTATATAATATATACATATATACATTTATTAAATTTTAAGATATTTTAATCACAAATGAAATGGCTGTATTGGCATTTGGATGGTTAAACCGAATGACCTTTTGACACTTCAAAATCTTTAAAATACCTTTATATGTAGCAAAATATAATTAAAACCTTTTGGATTCAATAAAAGTGATCTAGTTGTACTACCTTACATACTTTGGATGTCATATCATTATTATTATTAAGGTCACGTCATTGACCCTAACAAATGAGACCTTATTGTAAAGTGTTAACCAATAATCTTTGAGTGCTATCTTGGAGCAAACTAGCTTCTAAACTGGAAGTTTCTGGGAGTGATAGAACACTCAAAATATTTATATGAAGGGCATGGAATTTTTTTTTATTGTATGAGTAAATGTACCGGCATTTTAAGAGTGCTTGTAACTTTATCATTGTCTTTATCATATCAGCTTTCTGTAACTGCATGACCTGGTCTGGTATTGAACAGAAGTGGGGCTCTCAAGAGCCTTGCCCTAACACTCAATTAGGAAATAAGCAACCCTCCTTTGAGTAGCGTTTTGACCTCGAGCAGATACTTAATTACTAAGCATTGTTCCTATCTTTATGAGCCTCGCTGCTCTGTTATTTTTAGAAGTAGAAGCATTTTACAATAGCTCACATTTGCAGCAGACGTCAGGCTCCCTGGAGGTAAGGATCACCCCAGTAAGAATAGTAACAGTTACGTCACTAGGTTGGTTTGATCACATAGGTCCACTTCAGGGGGAGTTTGAAGGCTTATTAGATTGATGGGGCCCTGGGAAGTGGCTAGTCAGCAAAAGGTTCAGCTTGCTCTGTTCTGTGGATTCTAAATGAATGAGGTCCAGTGAGTTCAACTCTCTACTGGCTGCCTACCTTTATTGGTTACTCACCGCTTATATGTCAGCTCTTTGTCAAGAGTGTTTGTGGTTTAATGGTGGTGGAGTGCAGGTGTGTTCAGATGTTTGTCAAAGACAGTGCACCTATAAGTGATGTATGGTATTATGGATGATGTGTTTTTATGATTTAGACTTGAGGTAATGATTTACTGTGCAATCTGTTGATTACATAAGGCAGTTGATGGGGATGCAGTTGATGGCTAACAGTTTTATGTAGGTCAGTTATCTTTATGTTTGCAGTCTTGTTTATGTTGATTTGATGATGAGGATGCATTTAAGTTCCATAAAATCCCTCACAGCTAAATGACAGCTTGTATTGTTTGTCTCAGATGTCTGGATCCTTCTGACGTTTCTCTGTAACCCAATTACAATATTTGATCAAGCATAAATGGGGCTCCAGACTAAAAAAATGACCAGGGAATCACTGGCTCCTAAAATTAGGACTAAACGGCCAAATTATTACAGAATCGCTCAAATTAGATAAACTAAAAAGAGTGCATCGATTTAACTTTCTTTTTTTGCAGTGAATTAGCTAAATCTAAATTGGAATGTTTCTTTTTATCATTATTGCCAAATTTACATGGCAAAGGTGGCACAGAAGCACTTCTGAAGTGCCATTTAGGTGCCTTTACACAGACTGTAATGCTGCTAAGAGGTGGCATAAAAACATCTACACACATTTACACACAAATACAACTGTATACTGTGATACTATGAGCTTAGGTTGTCTGAGATTTAGTCCGGCATTTATGCGGCATTCTGCATTTACACTGGATTTTGAGCAGGCACAGAGCAGCCTTAACCAAGACACCTTTGGTTTGACTTCCTAATTATGTTTAGTATGAAACTGTGTTCCAATTTGATGACGTCACAGTGATTCTTATTGTATAAAATGATAGTTATGTATTTTTTAATTAGAAAATCCATTTATTATAAAGGCAAAACTTTACAATAAGGTTCATTTGTTAACATTAATGTATTAACTAACATGAACTAACCATGAGCAATACATTTGTTACAGTATTTGTTCATCTTTGTTAATGTTAGTACAATTGTTCATTGTTCATGTTCACAGTGCAATAATTAATACTAACAAATACAACTCTTGATTTTAATAATGTATTAGTAACTGTTAACAAAGAATCAACATTAACAAAGATTAATAAATGCTGTAGAAGTGCAGTTTATTATTAGTTCATGTTAACTAATGTGCTTAACTAATGAACCTTATTGTAAAGTGTTACCATTATAAATTAAGTTCAGAAACTTTAGCAATATATTGTAATTGTAATACACACGTCATGGTAATAATTTCAAATTAGACAAATTCGTTCAATGAGTCAGTTGATAGATCGATTCCAATTGAAAGTTTTTGAGATGGAGAATTCATTAAAAAGAATCAGCTCATAAGAGCCATTTGTTCATAAACCATTGTTAATTGTTGCACAATGCAAATAAGTTTTTTTTTTGTTGCCATATTTGCGACTCCTTTAGTCACAGTCTGGAGCCCTGATTAAACCCTCTCACCCACTAAGACTGGGTGACTTGTTTTTTTAACAAAGCAATATCTCCACCTCCTACCCCATCATAACAAAATCCCCATTTCATAGAGTCTGTGTTGGATTGTGTTACAGTCCCTGCTTGAAGGTTAGATGATTATTAACCCAAAATTGGTCTTTAAATGTGTCGGCTGCCTTTACCTTATGCCAAGTGCAATACAGGCTGACCTACTTCTTACAAGCTTCAATCCCTGAACAATTGGTTGAGGCAGGGATGGGCAAAACTGTCTGCGTATCTATGGAGACAGAGATAGAAAGAGAGACAGATAGATGGATAAAGCGAGAAAGAGAAAGGTTCAAGACACAGACAGCAGTCTGATAACTGGACAGTCATCAATAGAGAGCGAGGTAGTATAATGCCAGCTGTCTGAATTATACATGCACACTGTATGTTAATGGAATCACAGGATGTGTTCTGTGAGCTGGTTTTATGCTGTGATCTCACTAATAGAAATGCAGATAACTCTACCATTTCATCATTAAAAATTCAGTTTGTGTTTTTGGAGATGAGGGGTATTGCACATTTCTTTCCATTAAGAACGTCTGCTAAAATGCTGTCTAAAAGTGGGCTCAGATTTTCCCAGATGACATCATAGTTTTGTGCTATAGTAATGTAACCGTTTAACGTATATGCCAAATATATTAACATAATCTTTTTAAGACAATATTAATACGCCATTTACAGAATAGCATTACTGACAGTCTACGTCCTTTTACATTAGCTGCATTAACTTTCTGTCAGTGTGAAAAATAAGAGAGTACGTCAGTGGTCTTCGATACTAGTTTGGCAGAAACTGAATCTGAGTTTGGCAAATTGCAGGGCTCCATTTTTGTGATGAAAATTAAGTGAGAAGATCCATGAGAAATATTAAGTGTTCAAAGACTGTTGATTCAGCAAGCAATAAAGTTATACTGCAGTAGTGAGCCCCTTTTGAGAGTGAGCCTGCATCAGTGGAAAACTGATCATATATATATATACAGGGACAAAATGATGCAATTACTTTAAAAGGAAGTTAACTGAGAAGCAGTATGTATTAGAGATCTGTTAGATTGTAGTTGGAAAAGACATTATGGAGTGTGTTGTAGTACAGTGTTATGGCAACAGTTATGGTTCTTGTACTGATATTTCTCTTACTAATTTCATTTCCTCTTTTATCTCAATTAATTTCTGCAGTTAATTCAGCCTACAAACTGCCTACGACTCCATTCTAACTGGTTTGTAGATCGTTTCTATTTTTGGTCTTTAAAGGGATAGCTCATCCAAAAATGAAAATTATCCCATGATTTACTTAACCTCAAGGCATCCTAGGTATATATGACTATCTTCTTTCTGATGAACACAGTCAGAGATATATTTAAAAAATATCCTTAGTCCTCCAAGGTTTATAATGGTTGTGAATGGGGGCCCGTGTTTTGAAGCCAAAAATAATGCATCCGAACCATCCATAAAAAAAAATTAATCCATACGACTCCTGGGCCCGGTTTATCAAAAGGTTTAATCCGGATAAAATTGATCCGGATTTAGTAATCCTTTTTTTTTGCGATCCGTGATCACGTAATCCAGCTTACTTTTGGAGCCAGTTTTTTAAAGCAACATCGGATTGGATCAATCTGATCCGGATAGGAACTTTTCAGGATCACCAAATCTGGATTTCCAGTGCTCTACGGAGGCCCTAAAGGGACATGTTGATAGAAAGAATATGGGTTTTGAATTAAATATATTTTTGTTGGATATTTACAACTGTTTAGGGATTGTTTTATGGCACCAAAATTTCTTTTAACTTTAGAGTAGGTTACCGAAAGGTTAAATATGTAGACTAATGTCTGCATTTAATTTATTACTTTAACAGTTAAACTAATCAAGAGCAAGATAAAAATGTGTATGTATATTACATGATAAAAATGTTGTATTTTTTGACTAGTTTGGAATCCACCTTGAAATCCTACCCCCTGTTGGGATCAGGATAATCCTGTTTTTTTTTGGATCAAAGTGATCCAAATCCTACAAAAAAGTTCTGAAAAACCCAAACTAAAGGTTTGATCCGGATCAAAACCAAGATTGGATTACGTGATCTAATCCGATTATGTAATCCATTTTTTTCTTTTGAAAAACACATTTTCAAGATTTGATCCAATCCGTTATCCAAAATCCTAGTGGATTACTTTTGAAAAAACGGGCCCTGGGGGTTAAAAAGGCCTTCTAAAGCGAAGTGATGGGTTTTTATAAGAAAAATATCCATATTTAAAACTTTATAAATTCAAATAACTAGCTTCCGGCAGACGACCGCACGCAGAATGCCCAAGTTGACTTGCGCCAAATGAGTTATCTTCTGACGTGATGTATGATGCAGGATGTAGGGGTATCGTAAGCTTAGACGACTCTCGCAGTTCAAACAAATGAGGCTGTACAACAAATTTAAGCTCCTCTTCTTTTATTGAAATCCTCTGACTTTTCTCTTTAAAAATGATTGTTTTAGACTTATAATCCGTGACCGGTGATTTGTTTTGCTCTATCCTCGGCGCCTCCATGTTCATCATTACGTTGTGTGTTAGGTCAAAGGATACTCTTCCGCCACAAATCGACGCGCACGGTCATCCACCAGAAGCTAGTTATTTGAATTTATAAGATTTTAAATATGTATACTTGTCTTACAAAAATGCATCGCTTCACTTCAGAAGGCCTTTATTAACCCCCTGGAACCGTATGGATTACATTTTTGTTTTTTATGGATGGATGTAGTATTTTTGGCTTCAAAACGCGGGCCTCCATCCACAACTACTTTTTTAAAATATATCTCTGATTGTGTTTGTCTGAAAGAAGACCTATACACGTATACACCTAGGATGGCTTGAGGCTGAGAAAATGATGGGATAGTTTTCATTTTTAGGTGAACTATCCCTTTAAAAACTTTAGACTTTTCAATAAATTTAACATTGAATAGGCATGCACAATATAATTATTTTTAAAAAATGTATATATTTCATTGGCCAACGATGGATATTTATTTGTGCATGCTGATTTGACCTATATTACATTTTGATTATCTTTGCTGTCATCTAATGCCTATTTAAAGTTCATTTAAAAATAACATTATCATTAGCAAATGTAATAATTAGAAAAGTTTTTTGAGCACCAAATCAGCATCTATTAGAATGATTTCTAAAGGATCATGTGACACTGAACACTGAAGTAATGGCTGCTGAAAATTCAGCTTTGCTAAACTGTGATTGGTCTCTTCTCTGAATTTACAGCACCTGTACATTGCTAAGGCGCTGTCGTGTTATATATCATTTAATACACAGCTGCAGAAATCAAGAGAACAGCAAAATTTATGCAAGACCAATGCCAACAACCTTCCCTAAAACTTTATCATGCTGCTGTTGATGGCTTGCGAGCACTGGTATGTGCAAATCTAGTTGGTATTTATGCATGCGCAATATTATTAATGTGATTAGATGTTAAATGGTTTGTGTTGCAGTGAACTGATGTGCACAGTAACATTTACTACAGTAGGATAATTGTGTGACATGAATGTTATTAACATTTTGTGAAATAATAGTGCTTTGTAACTCATCCATCAGTTGCATAAAGAAAAAGCAGCATTGAGGATGGCATCGATGTTCGTGGACAGTTTAGATCATAGTGATCTCCTCAGTGGAAAGCAGTGCTTTGGAGCAAAATTGATGATTATCTATCTGCTTATGGAGTAAGTGGGGCACTGAAAGTTCCCCATGTCCAGTGATGGGTGTCCTGCTAGCCCAGCATAGCTCAGACAGCCTGCTGAATTATTGAGATCTCTCCGTACTCCTCGGAGAAAAGCAGCACTGGAAGAAGATTGGATGAAATAAACATGAGCTGGAGGAGAAAGGGAATGAGGGAGAGAGCGACAGGAGGAAAGTACTGTAATGGTCAGCCGTTCAGGAAGAACAGGACTTGGGTAAGAGAGGGTTGATGGACGGAAATGTCTTTTGCCACTGCGGCACTGACAAGCAAAAGCCAATGACGTGAGTGCTGGAGCAAGAGAGGAGACTATAATGAGGACAGGTAGGGTAATGTGTTAAATGAGGATCCAGTGAGAAAATAGAGGTGTTAGAAAGAGTGTGTTATAGGGAGAAGGTGAAGAGAGACGTGAAGGAGACAAGATGGGAATTAAATGAATTGAGACTGGAAAGAGGGATAGAAGAGTACAGAACTTTTGAGGCTATCCTTTCATTCAGCAACAAGATCTGCTATAAAACCCTGACCCTTAAGCCCCTCAATGTGTGCCCACCTTAACTGAATGACAATATGTGTCCGGAGTCAGGGACGGTCCCTTAAATGATAATTATTGCAGCAAATGTTCACCTTGTAAAACCAAGCTCAGGCAGGGAGCCATAAATTGGGGCAAAGAGAGAGAGATGAAGAGAACCGGGTTAGTTCTGGAATCTGGATCATAACTTTTTCACCAAAATAGTTCTTTTTCCTCATGCCAGAGCATGGTGTCTGTGAAGTTCTTTCAGAACCGCCCCATATTTCCACTGACTTTATCTTTATGCCATCACAAGCTACGTTTCATTTTTATTTATATATATATATATATATATATATATATATATATATATATATATATATATATATATATATATATAAAATGATTGAAATCAATTCACACAAATGATCTTTGTTAATACAGTAATTTTATTTTAGACAGATTGCAAAAATAAAGTGGCTGGAGCTGCTATGCAACATGGCATGTTTGGAGTTCGTACGGTACTGTGATGGCAAAGCTTAATTTTTTAGCAGCTATTACTCCAGTTGTGTCACATGATCCTTTAGAAATAATTCTAATATTCTAATTTGCTGCTCAAGAAACATTTCTTTCTATTATCAATGTTGAAAATAGTTGTACTGCTTAATAGCTTTGTAGAAACTGTGATTCATTTTTTCAGGATCCTTTGATGAAAAAGATGTTCAAAAGAATGGCATTAATTTGAAATGGTAAATGCATTTATAATGTCAAATAAGGAAGTTATGCTCTAAAGTTTAATATTTAATGTTATAGGTTTGTTTAAATTCCTAACCCAACTGTTAGCAGGAGTGAGTGATACAATCAGTAAAAGCATGTCACATCAACCACCCAACCTATGATTAAAGTTTTGATAATATTTTGAAAAACTTTTACTCATTCTTCTTGTGTAATAGTTACACATTGAGGAAGTAGAATTATTACATAATTTCAGAATAACTGAAATAATGGAACTAATCTTGAACTTGTGAAAATGGATGATGCATTATGTATTGTGTTTGTAACAGGTCAATTTAGGGAATTGTTAATTAATTTATAGGGAATTTTAAAAGAGTCACTTATTTTACGACTGAGCAAATGGATTGTTCAGCGTTCATTTGAACAGGCCTTAAATCAGCTTTGTAGTGGATATGAATATCCAAACTAGTGAAAACACTATTTATTTGCAAGGTAACATAGATCAGCAGTTTTTAAGACATTAAATTCGTAAACAGAAACACACGCACGCACACATTCACACAAGTTGCAGAAAGAAAGGAAGTGAGGAAAGAATGAGTTTCAAGAGAGTGAAATGATGAAATCCCAAGTTGCAATATATGTACTTCATAAGACCTGATCTGAACGAACCATCTATGATTAATTTAACCCTTCTATCACTTCTTAGGCAGGGTTAATAGGCTTTATATCAATGCACTAGTTCAGCTAGAATCTGGAGGTACTTGCGTTTGACGTTTTTGTCTTTAAATGGGCATTCCCTTGTCAGTGTCTTTGGCTTGGAGAAAGGTGTTTCCCAGGTTCTTTTGATTTGCTGCAGGTCTTTTTGGGTCCGGATTGATGATGTGGGAAGCCAGTCACATTCTGGTGTGCTGGCGAAGGAGTGGAGTCTACCTCGTGGCTGAAGTTTGTAGTTTTGAGGCAGGCAAAGACTAGAGTTGATTAAACTTTGTAGCAAAACTTAACTTAGTTTCCTTTCTTTTCCGTTGAGAGTCTTGTGTTCTAAGTAAAAAAAAAAAAAAAAAAAAAGGAAAGTAAGTAAGTGAGACGAGAGTAGTTGGATGGCTTGAATGAAACCGCTTCTTATTTCCGTCTGATCTTGATCTGCCTTTGTCTTGTCTTCATCTGCTCTACTTTTTTTTTTTTTTCATCTTCTGTCTGTCTAAATTGTCTTTGTGTACTAAATTTTTAAACTGAGGTGTTTGTCCAAACTCTTTGAGGAGTTCTGACCAATTAGGTATCATCTTTGTTTCAGAGGTGGCTTTTCTCCTTCCCTCATCATAAATTAAATGTTAGCTGTGGTCTCTTAACTTTCAGAGGGTACAGAGAGTACAGTTTAGACATGATTTCTCTAAAAAAAATATAATACATTTTACACAGATTTCATCCATGCCGTCATTTAAGAGTCAGATTTACACTCATACCAAACAAGGCACACTTTTAAACAACCATTCAAAAGTTATAACAATTATTGTGAGTGATCTGAGCATAACAGACACAAGTAAAGGTTTTAGAATTATGCAGTTGAACAATGTTTTATTACAAGACTGCATCGAATTGGTTTTGGAACAATTTGATACAGTTTTTATATAAAACAGTCTCTGTGGGGTTTTCTGTGGATTTCAACTCTGTTACTCAGAGGTTACTCAGAAGAAGGCCTGTTTTGTATCTATATTTCGGCAATCAATTGTCTTTGTGGGGCTCAAGTTGTGCCCTCTTCAAACCAATCTGTCTTTTACAAACTCTTCTTCCTCAGCTAGGCACAACTTTTACATGCTTGCAAGGCCGTAAAGTACTTAGCTGCAAATAGAGCTGCAAATGACAGATTCTCTGATTTTGGGTGCTGCGTGTTGATTGTTGAGATGAGTTTTGTATGGAATTATGTTTGAACAAATCATCTTGAAGATTCATTTGTGTTTGTTCGTCTTCAAATCCTACTTGTTGTATACAAAATATACAAAATAAATATGAAATGTCTTTTAAAATAAAATGTCTTTTTAAAGCTGTATATAACCTTGTTTGTGTATAGTGGGTTAAAGTTTTGTTAAAAAAATCAGGTGACATTTAAAAGAAATCCCAGTTATCTTGTGTGACAGTTAATAATCATCATTCCAAAATTGATGAGATACACCATTTCAACAACAATACAAAATCCCAACCATTTTTTTCATTGCTACATTTATCTTTTAAATGCTTCAAAACACTCCTCTCTTACTGTCACCTGCTAGAAAATGAGAGAAATGAATCAAAGCCGTCCATCAAACAGTGTCACAGAAGCATCTTATTGATCTGTTTTTGTGTTTGTGAGATTTTTATGATGGATATCAAGAGGGTATGTGTGTATGCAGTGTGTGTGTAAGTTCCTTCCATAGATGGCTTTTCTCCTAGTCCTGCTGTGTGTCACCTGTTATCCATGACAAAGAAAGAATGGCTGCTCTTTAAGTGTGGATCTATTTAAATTGTTGTGTATTTGAATGTATTTGATATAAAATGAACCAACTGCTTTTTTCCCCTTAAAGTTACCATGAAATCAAAATGGACAATTCTTGTTTTTTATGGAATATTGCAGTATTTATTATAAATAAATATTTTGTTTAAATTCATGTTCCCTCATAATCTTTCATCAAAATACTTCCCGTTCCTCTTGCAGTGACATCTCTTTTCTTCTCTGATGACGTGTTTACTGGTGTGAGCATGGGACAGCCTGAGATCACAGCAGTAGCAAACCACAGTGATCCAACGATCCAATCAATTCCCTATAGACAAAATAAATTGCCGGGGCCAATAAACATAAAATTTCTCAAGGGCAGTTTTTGAAGGGGACACAAATAGTACAGCCAACATTATACTTGTAAGGATAGGTGTACACAGAGGAAAGCCTTACTACTATTATTAGTGTAGCATGGAGACCAGGACAATGGAGTTTTCCCCTTTTCCACCTCACTTTGAAATCACTTATGAATGCCCATGCACATTTTACTTTCAACTTGAATTAGCGCATTTTGGGGCCGGCAATTGCTTGAATGGTGGGTTCATTATTATTCTTATTGAAAAACACAACAAAACAGTACAATGACAAACTTGCTTATACCAAACATAGAACTTTTATTAACAAAACGAATAAGACTGCTTATGCTATAGGCCTAATAAAATAACAAATAACTTGCACAAAGTTTAAATAAAAAACTGACCCCGCGATTTACGCCTATGGTCACGATAACAAAGAAAAGACATTCGCAACTTGCGTTTAATACTAACTTTAACAGTTTAAGATCTAAACTTTTGCGTTATCAAATGAATGTGCCACTTCATTCATTTTTAATATCATTTTGATTGAATTTTTGTTAATATCAAAGAGAATACAATACAGCATCATTATCCGTTTTACGTGCCATGATGTATCCACCATGGGGAGGGTAAACTCTGTGACTGGCCTCTTCACTCTCTCGCTCTCAAGAACACTCCTCTCAGTTTCTTTTTTCCCACAGCTCAACTGCTCTTTCAACTCTTTTCTTCCTTTCTTCTTCCTGCTCTCATATTCTGTCTTTCTTCCTCGCCCTCCTCAGGAGGAATAATAGCGTGTGTTCTTATTGAAATGAGGTGAAATTGCTCTCAGCCTGAGCTAATTTTGTCCTCATGTATAAAGCATTTCATGAAATATTTACCACTTTGATAAACATGAAATATTTAGCTATTATAAATGTTCCTTTTCACCTTAATTTGTCATGCAAACTTGCAAATACCTCTGAGACAATAAGAGAAATAAACTATTAGACAGACCAGAATTGGTCACAGTCTTGACCAGTCAACTGTAATGAAAACAAAAATATTTATTTACACAATATTTATTCAAAATTGTCTAAGAAAACAGAAACTTAGATTTTATAGATTTTAGATTAGATATACTTCTTTTAGGTCCTTGACGTAACCTGTTTTTTTTTTCTTTCACATTTTCTCCATTAATTTATGTGTATTTTAGTGGTAATTAACTGCATTTAAACAGTCTTATCCAAACTATAAAAGATCTCATAGGCTTGAAAGTGTTAAGGTGTTCCTAGAAGGCTTCTATCATTGGTCGGCTAGTGTTATTCTTCCCAGGCATCACGCATCAAAAACTGAGCTAATGAATCATGATATTCCTGGCTCACTCGCACTCTACTGGTGACTGAAGTATCAATTTTTTTTCTGTGCTTTTCTCTGCAGAGGGTGTTTATGTGCCAAGATGTCCCGTTTTCACAGACCAGCACTTAGAGATAGAGAGAACAGAGGGAAAGAAGACTGCAGTTTTCCTTTAATCAAGCTGGGTGCCAAGTGAACACACTGAATGGAATTAGAGGAGAGAGAGAGAGAGAAAGGGATGAAGGAGGGAGATTACCAAGTCAAAAAAGAGAGAAATGTTATATGGAAGGCAGTCTACTTTCGTGGGTTTGTAACTGATCCTGTCATCTTCGATTCACACTCAGTATTCTGGTTGTAAGATGATATATTTTCTCAGGAGCTTCATGTTGGTTCAGGTGTAATGGGAGCACAATGGTAACCACCCACTGTATCAGCAGCCTTAGGTCCAGAAGAGTCATTCAGTGTCTGATCAACCAGAGGTCCCCGGCTCAAATTTTGGGAAAAAATATTTTTTCTGTAGAAAGAGAAACATAATAGTGATAAAAGCCAAAATATTAAATGTCACAGATGTATATTAATCCACTATTTTGTAGAGTGGGGTCAAAATGACAATTTTCACCTGACATTCGGAGCCAAATTAAAGGGGTGTAAAAATTACTTTAGAAAGATGGATTGTTATTTTATGTTTGCACAGATATTGGTATGTCTATTAGTAAAATCTGTTGACTTTAGCAATCTTTGTTTCATTATACCAATAGTGACAGTTTGAAAATGGCAAAAAGCACTTTTTGTGTTTTGTGTTTAGTCAAGTTTGCATGCCTATAACTCAAGAAGTATTAAAACTATCTCAAAGGTGCCGAAGAACATGTTTTTAAAAGATGTAATATAAGTCTAAGGTGTCCCCTGAATGTGTCTGTGAAGTTTCAGCTCAAAATACCCCATCGGTTTTTTTTTTTAATTAATTTTTTTAGCTGCCTATTTTGGGGCATCATTATAAATGTGCCGATTCAGGGTGTGTGGCCCCTTTAATTCTCGTGCTCCACGCCCCAAGAGCTTGCAGTTGCCTTAAACAACATAAAAAAAGTTCACACAGCTAATATAACCCTCAAAATAGTTCTTTGCAAAGTGTTCGTCATGCAGCATGTCTAATCGCGTAAGTATGGTATTTATTTGGATGTTTACATTTGATTGCTCTGTTGCTAAAGCTAACATTACACACTGTTGGAGAGATTTATAAAGAATGAAGTTGTTTATGAATTATACAGACTGCAAGTGTTTAAAAAATGAAAATAATGACAGTCTTGTCTCCGTGAATTACAGTAAGAAACGATGGTAACTTTAACCACATTTAACAGTACATTAGCAACATGCTAACAAAACATTTAGAAAGACAATTTACAAATATCACTAAAAATATCATGTTATCATGGATCATGTCAGTTATTATTGCTCCATCTGCCATTTTTCGCTGTTGTTCTTGCTTGCTTACCTAGTCTGATGATTCAGCTGTGCAGATCCAGACGTTAATACTGGCTGCCCTTGTGTAATGCCTTGAACATGGGCTGGCATATGCAAATATTGGGGTCATACATATTAAATATCCCAACTGTTACATAACATTCGGTGTTATGTTGAGATTCGCCTGTTCTTCGGAGGTCTTTTAAACAAACGTGATTTATATAAAAAGGAGGAAACAATGGAGTTTGAGACTCACTGTATGTCATTTCCAAGTACTGAACTCTTGTTATTCAACTATGCCGAGGTAAATTAAATTTTTGAATCTAGGGCACCTTTAATATCCTTTTAGATTCTGGTTCTTAACGAACTTTCTTTTTGGTATCCTCATTTTAAAGGCCCTTGATGATTTAACCCCAGAGATATTGACATGTTAATGTGACTCCATGAGTAAATTGTACACATATTCAGTGGTCAAAAACCAAATGTGGGTCACATTGTATACAGCCTATAGGGCCTTGAAAATGAAGATTTCAAAAGGAAAGTTAATTAAGAAGTTTATTAAGAATGTTAGGATATCTTGAATACTCTGAGTTGCAGGCTTGACAACCTTGGAAAAAAATATTTATGGCACTCAGACAGGTATGTTCTATGCAATTGAGATGATAAAAACACAAGATACATTTCTAGTTCCAACATTATTTGTTCTTCAGATATTCCGCTTTAAAATAAAATAAGTATCAGCTGTATGCAAAGTGACCCACATTTGGTTTTTGACCACTGAAAATGTGTACAATTTACTCATGGAGCCACATTAAGATTTCCATATCTATGGGATTGAACCATCGAGGGCCTTTAAAATGAAGATACCAAAAGGAAAGTTTCTTAAGAACAAGAATTGTGAGATCTTTAATACTTCTTGAGTTACAGGCATGCAAACTTGAAGCCAAAACAAAACAAAAACACAAGTGCTTTTTGCCATTTTTGAACTGTCACTGTTGGCATATAAGGAAACAAAGATTGCTAAAGTCAACAGATGTTACTAATAGACCTGCCAATCTCTGTGTAAAAAATAAAATTATGATCTTGCCATCTTTCTAAAGTCATTTTTATACCACTGTAAAGTGACTTCAAATCTCAGGTAAAAATTGTAATTTTGACCCCCCTCTACAAAATAGTGGATTACTCAGTAAATATACTGTACATCTGTGACATTTAATATTTTGGCTTTTATCACTATTTATGTTTGTCTTTCTACAGAAAAAATATTAACAAAAATAAAACATTTTAGCCAGAGAAGTTTCTGAAATTTTATCAAAATGGTTAGATGCATTAAAAAGCTGAGTTTCTAAGCTTTATTTTGTGTTATTCAAATTAATGGGTGCTTAGTCATTTGATTATGAATTTTTCACGGGGGGTACATTTTGGGTTTAAGGGTTTAAATTAGATGACGTCAATCGCAGTATTTTATGGGAGTAGGAGGTTGCTGCTGAGCACTTTTGACAAGATTCTATGGTAACGGCGAATTTAGGATTATGGTTAGTGTAGTTCTTCAACAGAAATTTGACTTTAAATTCATTCTTTAAAAAAAAGCATATTTATTAGCCACTCTGTTTAATTGCAAAAAAACTAAACACTTAATATCAATTAATTTCTCTAATGAAAAAAAATGAATGGATTTTTTTAGGAACCTGACAGTTCTATTCTGGTATTCCCAAGTCAGTTGAATGTTATATGCCACCATTCAAATAAATGATGCAGCTTAAAGTGAGATACTTTTCTTATTAGGCTTACCTTTCTGTGGCATGAGGTCTAATTTGTGCCTATGACAGCTGCTTCACTCTACAGAGTGGCAAACAGCCTTAAGGGACCAATTTATCAACAGCACCTTACAGACACAAACCGGAACAGGTTACAGACAGAAACCTGAACAATGTGGTTGACTTCCCATGGGCAAAGAATGATAGTTTAGATCTGTCTTCAGTGGTGAGTGGCCTACAGAGATATCTTGCACATTGTTAATATTTGTAAATAGATGCTAGGTCATCCAGGGTTAGTATGTAAGCAATTTTAGTAAATTTCACAACAAATGACTAAAAAATGGCAAGTAACATTGAATTAAGGGCAGACCTACTCCACTAATCTCTTATTTTATTTTATTTAATATTTGAAAAAAATATATATTTTTTTAGTGCATAGATCAATTAAACTAAAAGCTTTTTAGTGTTAAAAATTAGTTTAAAAAAAAGCATTGTAAAGAAATTTTCTTTGCCTTTGACCTTTACTTGCTTCAATATGGGAATAAGATTATGGTGAATTGCTCCCACGTCCAAAATCCTGTTGAGAATCATGTGAGGACAGATTGTACGATTGTGCTCATTATTACAGTACAGCCTACACTCTGTGGAGCATAGAGCTGTTAGAATAAAATCGCTAACTGCTCCATTTACTAGAGGAAAAGTAGTTTTTAAAACTCTTCTGTCCTCCAAGAAACTCCTATTCTACACAAGAAGATCTTAAGTTCTGCCTGATAGAGGGATTATCTCCCTTCCTCAGTGGCGTTGAAGGATGGAGAAAGGGGAGGAATGTGATTAAGGACATCGACTCGAGAGACCAAAACACTCTGCAATCTCAAGAATGCCATGTGGGAGACACTATAGGGCAGACTTTTGTTTTACACAGAAATAGGCCTTGAATTGGAGAAGGAGAAAGAAAAGAACTGAGAATTGATTGTATAGAAAAATGTTGACAGAATAATGATGAGAAAATGAGTGAGTAGAGAGATGGGCAGAGATTCCTTTGAGATTCCCCCATATGTCTTTGTGTACAGTGCTTACAGTGCTCGGGAAGCTACTTTGAAACTATAGCTTGCTAAGTTGCAAGCTACTTATAATTCAAAGTCATGCAGTTCTATTGAAAAAGTAGTTAGTAACACTACACATTCCTCATAAAGTAGCTAACAAAAGGATACTGTACCCAAAAATGAAAATCCTGTAATCATTTACACTCAAAAAAATAACTATTTGAACGAACATAAAAAAATCATGGAAAGGATTTCCACATGATTAAGTTGCTTTATGCAATTCTGTTATTTCAATTTAATGTACTTGCGTTGGGTCAGCTTAATTTATTAAGGTTGATTCAAATTATTTACTATGGTTGGGCACAGCTTAATTTAATAGTGTCAGCCCAACTAATTTGCAGTGTTTCGGAAAATAAATAAAAAGCAATAAATAAATA
This sequence comes from Chanodichthys erythropterus, assembly GCF_024489055.1. Taxonomy (NCBI): domain Eukaryota; kingdom Metazoa; phylum Chordata; class Actinopteri; order Cypriniformes; family Xenocyprididae; genus Chanodichthys; species Chanodichthys erythropterus. Next base: position 33,621,095 of record NC_090233.1, read on the forward strand.
AATATTTTCATATACATTGATTTTTTACAGTTAATTCTTTTTGTTTAATTTTGTGATTTATGTAACTTTTGTGATGTTCTGTGTTAGAAATCTAGATGTGATACTGGATTCATCCTAAATTACCTTAACCAAAAACATTGTAAAGCCTAAATTGATCATAAGTCCATTGGTGGCAATGTTTTTACAATCAATATAGGCTTACAATGCTTTTGGGAAATGCAACCTAGAACACTACAACAGTGATTACTTTCTTATTAAAGTAATTTGAAATTTTGTTAGCAGGTCCTCAACCCAAGCACAAGTGCAACAATTCACCACAATGGTAACCTTAAAACTATTAATTAACAGAAACTTTTAAATACCAACATAATAGAACAGTAAACAATAAAAAAGTCTTTCCATTTTCTCATCTTCCTAAAAACTGCTTAAAATAACACTTTATTTCAACATTTACACTCCTAGTTCAGCCCCTTTGCAAAACATGATGGGAAGTGAAAATCCTGTTTGATTTGAATCCTGGTTGGGTTTACTTGATTGAAACATGCTATGTCATTTAACATGAATCAATCACATTTAAACCAGAAACCTGATACTATAGTGTTGATCAAAATAAATCGTTTAAATAAACTGAGCAGCATCAAAAAATCTTTTTTTTTTTTTGAGTGTACTCCATCCTTGGGTCTTTCCTAACCTGAATGAATTGCTTTCTTCTGTGGAACAAAATGTACTTTGATGTTTCAATTTGGACTTCAATTGTATAATTTGTAATACTGAAAAAACACTGTGGCATTTCTCAAAATATCACATATTTTCAAACAGGTTTGGAATGACATGAATTGTCATTTTTGGGCGAACTGTCCCTTTAAAAGGGTAATGTTATAAAGAAGCTACTCAAATGAATAAGTGAATTGGCTTTTTAAAATGGTTTATTGAAATGAACAGTCCCAATGAACCAGTTTTCTAAAATGAGTTTGGATTCAGAGTGTGTTTATTTATTGCCTAAGCTCATTTTTGTTTTATACAATGTGATGTAATGACCAGCAATGTAGTATTTTTGTCTCATTAAACCACTACTTCTTGGAAAAAATGGCTTGTTACTGGAACGCTATCATACATTATATTGAACAGCTGAGTTACTTCAACACTAATGAGAAATGTAGTTATGTTAGAAATATAAGTGCTGACAAACCTATTCCCAATCAAAGCATAAACAACTGCGCCATATGAAGTAGTAGCTTCAACTCTTATTCCCTCATTCTTTCTCACTATGCCTGTTTCAGTCTTCCATTTTCTTTCTCTCTTTTTAGTTCCTACTGTTTCATACATCTTTTTAAATGTAAAAAAATCAGTCTGTATATTTACATGAATTTTTGAATAATGAAAATCAAGGGCTTAAATTGTGATCTCATTTCCTGTTTGTGTTTTATGGTTTTATTGCCACGTGCTTCTCGCATGTTGAAGTCATGCAACATGCCATACATCTTGTATGCCACACTTTTATTTCTAGGTAAAAGTTAGACAAAAAAAGTGTTAAAAGATTGTAAGAAACTATACTTAAGTTCAAGTTTTCTTTGTTTTTCCACATGAATTTCAGCTTTTTTTCTTTTTCTTTTTTTTTTAAATTTACAGTCTCTGGACATTTATACCACCTAGATGTTTTTGACTCTAAGGCCCACAAATAATAAACTTTTTAATACAGAAATATGCTCATTCAGAGGTGTATTCAAGTTATCTTCTGCACGAATTGCATTTGTAATGTATTTTTGAATAGTTTTTAAACTTCAGTACTTCACTGACTCTTATTAAGCAGTATGTTTTTACTTTACTATCCCTTTACTATCCTTTTTCCTCCTATCCTTTTTTTTAATCAACATTTTATCATAAGTTTCAGCTGTGTCAGAAACATATATCAAAGCTTCAATGAACTATAAAACAGGCACCATGAAAATTTACCAGACCAAATCACAATAATTACATAAAACAAATACACATAAATTAGGAAGTCAAAGTTTTAGTTTTTCTAACAACATCTCTGCAGTTATTGGCCAGCTTTGAGTAGTTCTGTCCTTGACCCCATTGAGTTTAGCAGTGGTGTCATCTAGCAAGGCAATGTCTCTGAAATAAGAAAGCCAGATGGAAGCTTTAAGATATTGTTTTTCAGATCTTCTTTTGATGAATATTTAGCTGAAGTGTAGAGCCATCGAAGAGCAAGTGGTCCTGAGGTATTTCCAGATGTAAAATATCAGAGAGGACAGTACTGTACATACAAAGGTCCATAAAGTTACCGCCATAGGCCATTGCCAAAACATATGCAAATAAGAACCTACTGTAGAATAATTACATAGATGACAATAAGAATCAGATCTTCATTTTATACAGTAAACTTGGGATAAAAATGCCCTATTAATAGGTTTGTAGTGGATCATCTGATGTGCCAGGCCTTTAGATGCAGTGGAACATCTGGCCCATACCACATCCCAGTCAGGCTTGATTGTTACTTCCCTTTCCCAGGAATACATAGCCGGTAAATAGTTATAGACCTTATAGAAACTAAGCCACTTGAGTGTGTGTTAAAGTCTAGCCCCTTCCACAAAGGATGTGGAAGTCCTTACTATCCTTTACCTGTTTTTCTCCATCGTTTTTATCCCATCCTTTTTCTTAGTTAAATTTGATTGAACTGCTGTAAGTCGAGAAGTTGTCGAGTCGTTCCATTAAATGAGTGTTTATAGGTTATGAGGTTGGTTCTCAGTCAGTTTGATCAGGTCTGCAGTAGATTACAGCAGCTGTGTCATCGGCAGGCTCCGGGCCTTGAGCTGCGGTAAGCATTACATGCCTATTCATCTTCTCCCGGCTGTGCATAATTCATGACAGGACTGACATGCTGTCCTTTACCCCTTATCGCTTTCTCCCTGAAAAGAAAATGGCACAGTCGAGTTCTGTTTTTCCCTTTGCCCTTTCTCAGCCTTACACCTGTTTGAGTACAAAAGACTGAATGCCCACTGGACTTTCATGAATGGCTGCCTCATTTTTTATTCTCTTTTTCAATGTTTCATGCTGTCTTTCTCTGTCCATTTTCCTTCACAATGTGTTGAAGTATGCTAGTATACTACTATGTGTGTATAGGAGTATACAAGTCTAAATACAGGAGATGCGATTACACCGAAGTCAATTCATGAGATAAAAAGAAATGCTCATGTACAGTAATGCATTTACTGTGGACACCTATGGGGTGATTGAAACAAAATGTACTTTGTAAGCTTGACACATTTTGGCACAGTTTTGTTTTGGTTAGGACATGTTGTTTCTTGTGGGTGGAATTTGATTTTATTAGCTTTGTCAGTACATCACTCCCTTTTCCCCAGTTCTCACAATCATGGATAACCTTAAATTACCATGAAATCAAACAATTTTTAGAGAAGCTGTTACACTCAACTCGGATATACGTCACGTTTCATTCCGACTTTTAATATTAGAGATGCACCAATATTACAATTCTGGGCCATACCTATAATTACGATATTAAATATATTTGTTGAATATTTAAATGCTACAAAAGAATTTAGGCATTACAAAATTGTAATGTACAGTATGAAAAGTGGATATTCATTTTGTGATTTGCTAATGATTACTTTTACCAGTTTTACCAGAATGTCAAGTGTATTTGCGGTTTAATCTTGTTTTGGTTAGGAAACATTGCTTCTAAATGGTGGAATTTGGTGTGATTTTATTAGTTATGTCTCGTCCTTGGTATACTTGTAGAGATATCATATTAAATATTACTGGGTTTATACAAACTATGCTTGCTGATCCCTACAAAAGTTGTGCAGGAAATACGTCTTGCATATTCGTTATCAATTATTTGCATTACATGTTCTATCTTGCTTTTGTGGTCATTTTGAAAGACTGGAAGCTGTTGTAAAGCTAGTCAACACATATAAGACACCACCCACCACTGACCTGTACTTAACCCTTCCTCCTCTCTCTCTCTTAATCTCCATCTCTCTTTTTCACTCAGTTTGACTCCCACTCTATTTAATTCACATGCACAATGATCCCACAGAGAGAAGATTACATACAATTTTAAACACATGCATGTAAATGTCTTGTCTCATTCCACCTATTTTCTGACTCCTGCTTTCAGAATCTTTTTATAGTTAATGGGTTCATCTGTAATGACTCTCTCAGTCATTACACCAAGATGAATTGGCAACTGGAAGAACACAGAGGTTAATTAACCTTTAAATTAGGCAAGCCGTTTTCTGAAATGCTGCCATCTGTGTAACTGGCCTCTAGACAGAGCCAATGCATTTTCACATATACAGTATTCATATACAGTTTAGTTTTCAACATATATTTTATTTTTTATTTCCACTTTTGGGAGCACACATATCTGTAGGATTTATAGCTTTGCTAGATTAATCAATTCAAAGCAGGTCTGTCAGAATTATAGCTGTCACAAATTTTCCCCAGAAACGCCTGAGCAAACACTCTTCTAGCTCAATAAGGACAGGGGAAGCACAGTCCTGCCTTTGTGAGTAACTGAAACAGGATCTCTGAATAAAGCCTAACGTCATAGTAGATGAAGAACAGAGTCTTTTTAGAGTGATATCTTAAGCACTGCTGTGTGAGAGGTGAGCAGGATCACAGGGTCAGGAGGATCAACCTTGAGAGAAACCAAAGAGTGTCTCACTACCTTTTTCTCATTGTCTATCAGAGTTCCCACGATCATAGTTAACAAATATTAGAAATGCATCAATGTTAAAGTCAGGATGAAACCAAAGTTATGATGGTCTTTTCTTCCTTATTGTGATATATATATGTGTAAAAGGGCTTCTTCAACAAGAAAAATGTAGGACGGGACTTGATTTTGGAATTGATTAGATGGTTGGATCATTGTGGTTTGCTATTGCTGTGATCTCATGTGAGTGACAGGTAGTCCCACCCTCCCTGTCGCTGCTGGCGGGAGGGGACGTTATTTTAATTAAAAAAAATTATGTGCACAGATAAATTTATAGCATATAAAAAATACTATCAATAAAGTACGAGAGGCTGTGCTATATCGTGAATAAGTCACGGCTGAATAAACACTTCAACACAATACAAATATACAAATGTATCACACAATACAAATATTAAAGCCAGAAATATGTATCAATGCAACTTTCATGAAGTAAACTTTTGTAAAAGCCTTCCTTCCACCAGAAAAAATAGTCCCTGACTGTGAACAGCTACAGAAGTTACTTTATTACGCCATTAGATGGCGGCAAAAACCGTCTTTATGAGTGTGTCAGTCAGTAGCGAAAACTTTTACATTGAAAAGACTGAATTGTCATGAACACGGAACAAGACGCAACTGACAAATGCTTTGACTAGCGATGTCAGTCATGGGAAAACCCTTTAAATGTTAAAAGAAAATGAAAATTCTAAATCTGAATGCAGGTAATAAACTCGTTCACTCAATCTTTTTCTCACAATACTCTTCTACATGGTACAGTAAGCTTTATATTTAACGATATCAATTGAGAACATAAAGTTTACGTTGCTAAGAGTGGTTGCTAAGTGCGTTGTGTAGTGATACACAGAACCGTTGGGTGAAGCGGTCATAGCCGTGTATTATCATGAATAAAACACAGCTATTGACCAATCAGAATCAAGGACAGGAACTAACCGTTTTATAAAATAATTAATTAATATAAACTAAAACCATTTTAAATGCTATAATTAAATGTAGGCATCACAACATTGTAATGTACAGTTTGAAAAACATATATTAATTTGCTAATGATTACATAAAACAGTGTTATTAAATTAGTGTTTTAAAAGATCAACTTTAAACATGCAATAGATGATGTTAATCTGAATGTACAAATAGGGGAGATGAGCATGTGCAATTAAATATCCAATAGCTGTATATATTCAATATCATTACCATTATTAAATAATAAAAAAATCTCTAATATCAGCTTCCAACAACTGATACGGTACTGATATGCTCAAGTGAATATTATTTTTATTTATTTTATTATTTCAGTTACAGTCTGCTCTAAGATACAGTATGTTCCTTTGGCTTGTTATTGTTGTTCATGAATGCTTTTATATAAAAAAAAATGTGAGCACTAGATAGGGTGATAATATCAGTTTACCCTTTGAGGGTAAAAGCCTTCAAACCTCAGGACGTTTTAGGAGAGATGTATTGGAGACATTTGTATATTAAGCCTAATCTTTTAAAACTATTAATTTCAAGGATTTGTAGCTGATGTACAAATGGAAATCCACTCGATCCCACACATAAAATGTTTTTAATCCTTATCCAGTAATCACAAACAAATAAAAAGTCATTGGTGAAAAGGTTTGATAACTCTGGTGGGTGTGTCTAATTTCAGAAATAGTTTCAAAGCTCATTGTAGTTGATTAAAAATACACAATACACTTGCGCAAACCCACTAGTATTTTAGCTTTCTTTGTCAGAGACTGACTGAAAATGTGTTCCATTTTCAGATAAACTTTAATGATCTTTGCTCAGAGCCTGAAATATTACATATTTAAATGAAAAACAAAGCATTGCATGTGGTATTGAGATCCCTCGTCTTTTGTTGCTGCCTGGGTGGAATTGTTTCTGTATAACCTGCTTGGGATGGAAATACAGCAATGTCCCAGTGAGTCTCAGGAGAAATATGTCTATAGCCTGGAGCTGTTGCGTATTAACAGAGGGGGAGATGGGTAATCAATCCAGTATGAATGACCACAAATCCATTCCTCAAACCCTGGCTGGAGTCGAGGAACGAGTAAGATGAAGCACATTCAACACACTTTCCATTAATTAATCTTACTCATTTTAGTTCAGATTTATTTGTATTGGGCTTTTAAGAGTCACATTTGTCTTGCAAAGCACTTTTAAATACAGTAGGTTGATGCCCAAGGCTTGCACTTACAAGTAGGTTCAAATATAAGAACGAGGATGGTTCTCATTCTAAATTCTAATTGGATGAGCCATAAAATAGATAAAATGTTGCTACAGTGTTTGATTGTACTATATTACTAATCACTAATTATTTAAATAATTATTAATAATAAATGTTACTCATTTTATTGGACACTGGGGTTGCCGGTGGTAAAATCACTGAAACGCACAGATTTTCTGATCACGCACAAGATAATAATTACAAAACCTACCGTTTCAAAAACACCGCTCACACAAACACAAACAGCGCTCAGTGGCTCGATCCCAGGCGACTGTGGGGCCTGTTTGCATTTGTTGTTTAGAATGTAATTATGAATGCTAAATGATGTTTTGTGCATGTGAGTTTTATCTGATTATGCAAGCTCCGTTCATATGAGATGTCTGGGGAGAGACAGGCAGAGAAAAGAGAAGATAGATTTTTCAGAGGTGTATACTGAGGTTTATATGAGACGTTCTCCAGTTCTTGCACAGTAAAAGCAATTCCATTATCTCAAATTTACTTGACAGAAAACCTCATATCTCTCAGCATGCATTGTTATTGGAGGATAAGTATTTTAGCTTGTATTATTTGCCTGTCGGTTGGTGATGGATGCTGTGCTCGGTGGACAGCGGCACAAAGATGTAATTCAATCTTTGGGTGAATGGAAAGTGTGTTTTAGCAGATAAAGTATAAATAGTGGACAGCTGAAAGACACTGACTAGACTATTCAAGTGTCTGGGTGTGTATTTTTGGCTGGAAGTGTTATTGCACTGATTGGTTGTATGTGGGTGGGCATAGTTATGCATACTCTGTGTATTCACAAACACACACAAATACTTACACACATACATACATGTTCTAAATATCATACTAAATACTACATATCAGCACTCTGCCATTCAATTAGATGATTGGATCTAACTGCAATAACATAACAAAATAAGATTAGATAAAATTACACAAATAACAATGAGAAGTGCTAATAGACAGACACAATATCTCAATAAACAGTAGACAAACAGCCTCCAAAATACAGTTTAAAACTCATTGTGAGTTGAGATTCAGCTCAAATGTTTGTCTTTGCCTCATCTATGAGCCACAGGACTTTCTAACAAAAAGAAACAAGCTCTCTTTGGCTGGTGCGCACCCCCCGTGCTCAGCTCCAAGGGTCTCGTAAGCCAAGCTTTGTGTGTCATGTCAGATGCGGCTTTGTGTATTGTGAGAGATGCATGTAAAAGGAGCTTCTTGTTTGTTGTGACCTTCAGAAATGGCAGAGATGCATGGGGAGAACGTCTAACAGCGAGAAAAAAACCTCTTCACCTTCTCTTTTCACTTGTCAGCTATAAGACGGGATGTGGACACAGTGGTGCTGTGGTGACGATGTGCTGCAGTAAAAGACACATTGTGGTCTGGGACAGGATGCCCTTAGATACTGATCTGAGATCAGCCTCTCTTAGTCAAGCACAGACGGCAGCATCACTCATTTGTAGAGGGAGGAAGAATAAGAAGCTGATCTCAGTTCAGCTATAAATAGCATCCTTGGCTATAAGGCTGTGAGTTTCTAATCACAGTCTACACCTTAGCCAACAGCTTATTTCTCAGTAACTTTAGTTTAGATTTGTCCAAAGATGAGCCTCCTGCAGAGAGACAGAGTGAAAAAGAGAAAGAGAGGGAGGAAATGATGCAGGGGGAAATGTTAAGAGATGCAGCTTTTCTGCTGTATTTTGCACACGCACACTTTAAACAATGTGCCTGAAACCGTTTGACATTTCCTTCCAACCACCTGCTGTGGAGTGTGTGTGTGTGCAATATCTTTCATTTCTCCTCCACATCTTTTAATAATCGTTGGAACGGACTGTTTTGGAAGCACTTGCAGGTGTGTTAGCCAACCCACTAGCAAATATTGCATGTTAAGCAAACTCTTCAATTGGCCAGTCTGTATTTACCAGATCAATCCCTGACACTGGACTCAATAAGTTGGCAAGGTTAAAAATAAGATTTATTCATAAAACATTTATGATAATTTATCCTGTTAGCAATCCACTGTACCACCCCTGGTACAAATACCATTCAAAAGAGACCTTAGGAAGGGGTTATTCTTCTGATGGCAGAGTTTACTCCACAGTTTACTACAGTGTTGACCGTTATACTGTAATATATATATATATATATATATATATATATATATATATATATATATATATATATATATATATATAAAATATTAAGCAGAACATGTATTTTTTTATATATTAGCCATTGATTTTTTTTTTTTTCCTGTCTTGTAGGAAAAATGGTGACGTGATACCCTTGCGCCGTACTGAGCGGTGGCAGTATGTCTGAGTAGCTCTTCTTAAAGGTGGACTCAGTAGAATTTCAAACTGACGACTGCTAGGGAATGTAGTGTTTAGCGTCATTGTTAGTGCACTCGCCTCGCATGCTAGCAGCGATTGGGCCCAGAGCTCAGACCAACTTGGAGCAGGGTGATTACGATTAGAGTGTGAGTTTTGGAGGCGGAGTTTGGGTTGATTTCAAATATCAACAATGTCCAACAGCGTTGTTCAAAATCTACTTATACCGCACCTTTAAAAAAGAAAAAGTGATGGATAAAGTATCTATTATTATTATTATTATTATTGTTGTTGTTGTTGTGTCAAATAATAAAGTTCAAAAGAACAGTATTTATTTGAAATATAATAATCTTGTAACATTATGTTTTTACTGTAACTTTTGATCAATTAAATGCATTTTTTCTAAATAAAAGTATTAATTTAGTATTTTTTTTATTTATTTATTTTTTTTTACTTTTTTTGCATTTTGCAAATTTGTAATGGGCTGGAAATTATTCAGATAAAATTTAATGATAAATAAATTGAACAATGTAATATGGTGCAAATTATTACTGATTAGTTTGTAGTTTTCAAAACATTATTACTGGTGCTTTCAAGAAGTAATTTTTTGCAATTTTTAACAACACTTCATCTATTTGCAACAACAATGTAGAATGCAACACAGAAAACCAAGGCACAATAAATGGATGTTCAAGCTCAATTAATGTAAAGTTTTCAGTGTAAATACCAAACTGTCCTGAAAAGGCAAGTTACTATTCCATCAACTGGCCTGAAACTCTCTCACACTGGCCTCCGATTTGAGCAGGCCATCTTTATTGATGAGCCCAGTTGAACTGTGTAACACTTCAGATGTTCAACCAAAGAGGTTGCAACCAGCATGCAATATATGTAAATGTACTTAACCACCAGCCATTGCAGCCCATGTGGCTTTCATAACCTGTTTCTCTGTATGTTTATCTCTGCAGTGGGTTCTTGCGTTTGAGATTTTCATCCCTCTGGTGCTCTTCTTCATACTCCTGGGCTTGCGGCAGAAGAAGCCGGCCATTCCTGTGAAAGAAGGTAAGTTTCATGACAACACAGAGAGAGGAGAAAAGGAGTAAGAGTAGGAGAAAGAAAGGAAATGTAAGGTGGCTCTTACCCCAAACTAGCTCATTCTTGCCCCCTCCAGTGGTCAGATCACTTCTGTTGTTACCTGGGGTTCTTATAAGGTTCACACATCCACTGTTATAATGCTCTGTAAGTGTGTCTGAATTAGTTAGACTGGGTCCTTTAGCCCTTATCAGTAATTAAAGGGACAGTTCACTCAAAAAAAATAAAAATTCTGTCATTATTTACCCACTCTCTTGATGCTCCAAACCTGTATGTTTCTTTCTTCTGTGGAATACAAAAGGAAATACTTTGCAGAATGTTCTGGCTGTTATTTTCTATACAATGAAAGTGAAAGGACTGGAGTTGTCAAGCTTCAAAAAAAAATATTATAAAAGTAGTCCATACAACTTCTGCACTACATTCCCAATCTTCTAAAGTCATACAATAGATTTTTGGGTGAAAAATGTGCTGTCTGCCTTTGCTTTTAAATTGCACTCACGTACATTCAAATTGCCGACAATTCAGCAATGATTGTTGAACTTTCATTGTGTGGAGAATGAGTAAACATTCTGCCTTTTGTGTTCCACTGAAGAAAAGAAATTTGTACAGGTTTGGAATGACATGAGGGTGAGTACATGATTTTTCATTTTTGGGGGAACTATCCCTTTAAATGTTGTTTGTGGTATATGATAATGTTTATCCATTTTTATATGTGGTTGCATCATACAACTTTGCCAATCTGTCATTGATTGCAAAGATTGTTTGGCTGTTAGACAGAGCTTTAGCCATGTATTTTGTTTTCACAGAACACCGTCATTTGTATGTCATCACAATGTCTGTTATTTCCAATGCTGAAATCACACCATGTTTTATTTTTTTATTTTGCTTCTTTCTGTCATCTGTCCTCAATACTTTCTCTCTCTCTCTCTCTCTCTCTCTCTCTCTCTCTCTCTCTCTCTCTCTCTCTCTCTCTCTCTCCCCCTACAACTTTGTCTTTCATTCTTTCTTTCTCAACGTGCATGTTCACTGCATGCTGGACCAGTGTGTAAGTCAAAATGTTTGTTTTTTTATGTGGCTAAATTCTTAACTCTTTTGGGTTTGTGGGATCATTCCACTGTGTGTCCTCTAATTATGAGTGTGTGCTTTTCCGTGCTCTCTAACGTGTTTATTGTGCTGTTATTGTGTATTTGTCATGCATCAATCTAATGGTAAAAGGGCCCAAATAATTCCAGCAGTATGTGCACTCTGGAGCTTGCCGATATGTCAAACACACACATGCACACGACGTAAGAAAATGAATAACACTCACTGTGACATAACCAGGCGTGATGCATCAAGATTCCAGAAAAAAGTTTGCGTTCACACTGAAAGTGAAAATGCTGTGTGAAATATCATATCCAAGTCAATCAAAACAGTTAAGGGTGAGTTCAGTCTGTTTGTGCTTTCTACCAATCGCATCGCACAGCACGTTGTAACAATTTTTCTATGACTTCTATGATTTGTCATACGTTTCTCTACAGCCACAATCAATCTCTTCAAGGCTCATCCATGTGTGATGTTAAATATAAAGTGTTCACCAAAAGTTTTGAAATGGCCAATGGACAATACTGGCATAAATTCTTAACATTTTTTTGACATAAATGCATTAAAGTAAGTAACTTATAATTATCATTAAGATCAGTTGTAATGTTTTTCTTTTGCATTACATAAAAATGGCGATATAAACTTGCCAGTGTCAAACATGCCCTTTTTTAAATTTATTTTGTGTATTATTAAATATTGATGATGTATGCAGCCTTCAAATGCAACTTCCAGAGAATGCAACACAGCTATTGATAATAATAAGATGTTATGATGTAATGATGCTGAAAATTCAGCTTTGCAATCACAGAAATCAGTTACCTTTAAAATATAATAAAATATAAAAGTTATTTAAATTGAAATAATATTTCATGATATTACTATATTTTATATTTTATATTACTAATTTATATTTTTATATAGAAATTTAAAAATTGAAAAAAAAGGTGTGTACATTCCTCAAACCCAAACAGGGCTCAAGTGCAGGACAAAGGAGACAAACTGAAGCAAAAAACAAACATAATGTCCGCACAGTGATATAACTGCTCTATAAAATAATTTTTGCTAAGTTTTGACCATCAGGTCTTGTTCCTGACGGAGTCCTGATGGTCAGAACGTTACAATAAATCCAAGAAATACTTTTATGGAGCAGTTATGTCAGTGTGAGGACATTATGTTTGTTTTTTGCTTCAGTTATATAGAAATTTAGCCTTTGTGAGCATAAGAGACTTCTTTTAAAAACATTTAAAAATCTTACAGGCAGTGTTGCCAAGTCCACTGTTTTCCCTTTTATATTGTTACTGCAGTTATTTTTTTTTTTTCTTGTGGGTTAAAGGTCAAATTGGGTTAAATTGAAGTGGGTTAAATTTTGGCGCTCCAATTTTTGGGCTATTTTTGATTGGTCATTGGGCTAATTTTGTTGCGCTGACCTGGCAACCCTGCTTACAGACCCCAAACTTTTGAATGGTAGCGTATGTTTTCAAAGTTTGTTGTCCATTTTCAATGCAAAGTATTCACATAATGGTAAGAATTTATGCTGATATTGTCCAAAGACGTTTTCAAAGACTAGGGCATTTTAAAACTTTTGAAGGGTGATTTTCATCCAACGAGTATCCAGTGTGAACGAGGCTCCCCATCACAATGCTGCAGAAATTGAAAGTAGTAGGAACAGGAACTAGGATTAGCATAGCTTTTCATCGCTTGCCATTTTATTGCGTCACGCCTGGTGTAAGAGGTTTAGGCGTTGGCCTCCATATGTCTCTGAACACTAACATAATCCACAATCCACTGTGAACGAAGGATCTGTTTTACAATGACACGTTATTCAAGCATCTTGTCCTGATAATGACACATCTGTGCTTTCCTCAACCAATGAGTTATGATTCAAATTGTCAGACACTCTCACACACATACTGACTTAATTCATCTACTTACTGAGCCATCAGGTTATTCCCCTGACTGATCTTTGCTCTTATAATCCTCGGCTGTGTTTGCGGAGCGGGAGCAGATGTCAGATATAAGAGTTAGGAAACCGAGGCAATAAACATAGCTACCTCTTGTGAGCAGACAACCTGTCACTGGAACAGCAGAAATACAACACGCCTCAGTGTTAACGTCAATCGAGGGACATTTTTTGCAGAGTCGACAGGTGCTGAATGGCGAGCAGTGTTTAGCTAACGCTGCTGCTTCTGGGTGAAAGCGACATGGTGTGTTGCGGCGGAGCAGGCGACGTTAGACGAGGATACCAAATCCACAGGCCACACGCTGCAGTGACAAAACACTTAGGGGGGGAAAAGAGTCAGCACTTACCATTAAGTAACCTTCTAGATCTCTTCGTCAGCGCCAGCTGCCTCATGTTTGCATTTCAGGAAAGGCTGCCAAAGTGAATGGAGGCGAAAGCTGAATCTGAATTGACTGATGCTCTAATGGAGGATCACATCTCTCAGAGCCATTCATTAATTAAGGCTTCATTAAATAATCTCAGCAGTTATATAGGCCTAATTTGGTCATTAGCAGATCAATGCAAAGTTGTTGTAAGGGATTGTTTTTATCAGAGAATTGCCATCTGAAAGGTAGTAGTAGCCTACATTTCAGTAAGTGAATTGTCTTTGTTACATTATCCAAATTTACGGTTGCCAAGACCATTGTTTAGTGTTTAGTGCACATACTTCAAATACATGGTGCTCCTGAGGGATCTGAATCTGGCCTGTTGTTGCCTTTAAAGGGTTAGTTCACCCAATAATGAAAATTCTGTCATTAATTACTCACCCTCATGTCATTCCACACCCGTAAGACCTTCGTTCTTCTTCAGAACACAAATTAAGATATTTTTGATAAAATCCGATGGCTCACAATCAACACTTTCAATGCCCAGAAAGCTACTAAAGATGTATTTAAAACAGTTCACGTGACCACAGTGGTTCAACCTTAATGTTATGAAATGACGAGAATACTTTTTGTGCAGCAAAGAAAAACAAATAACGATATCTAGTGATCAAAACACTGCTTCATGAAGCTTCAAAGCTTTACAAATCTTTTGTTTCGAATCAGTGTTTTGGAGCATGTATTAAACTGCCAAAGTCACGTGATTTTAGTAAACGAGGCTTCGTTACATCATAAGTGTTTTGAAATTTCAATGGTCCACCACTGGGGGTGTGACTTTGGGAGTTTGATACACGCTCCGAACCAATGATTCGAAACAAAAGATTTGTAAAGCTTCAAAGCTTCATGAAACAGAAGTTTTGAAATCACCTATAACTACAGTAGATATTGTTGATTTTAAGGTGTTACTTTTTTTTTTTTGTTTTTTTTGGTGCACAAAAGTATTCTCATCACTTCATAACATTAAGGTTTTAAACGCATCTTTAGTAGCTGTCTGGGCATTGAAAGTGTAAATTGTCTCGCTGGCAATACAGACCTCACTGAGCCATCAGATTTTATCAAAAATATCTTAATTACATTTTAAAATATATATTAAAATAATAAGAAACAGTTATTTTAAATTAGAAACTATATTTTTAATTAAATTAATGCAGCCTTGGTGAACCTTCTTTCAGAAACATGAGAAAAACTTATGAGCCCCAAACTTTTGAAAGGTAGTGTAGCTTGCTTGAAAATACTACTCATTTAGGTGCTATGATTGGATGACCAAATTACGTTTCCCATCATTCTCTGTGGCAGCATGATAAATGCATAAATTACAGACCAAATGTTCATATTTTTCTCTTTATTTTGTTGCTCTAGTGCTAAAAAGCTTCCTACCTCTGTTATAAAGTATAAAATTGATTCCGGTTGGAATAAAATGCATGCAGGCACTCGCATCATGACAGAATTATGATTTCTGAATTAGGAATTTCTCAGGAGGACTTGAAGGCAGCAATGAGTCCTGATCCATGGTTGTCACTCCTGCAGTGTTTGTAGCCTTTGAGAAACAAACATAATCATTTACCTATCCCTGAGATTTGACTCCATATCAAGTGTGTACTGGAGCAGGTTGCCGTGAGGAAGTGATTCATCTAAACACTGCTGTGTGTTCCTGTGTTCTATAAGATGTGACTGGCAGCATGTGGGTGTAGAAGAGCTATGCAACACAGCAAGGCTGGTTTCTCTCTGCTTCAGTGACAGTTTGTCCAGGCAACCTCTGCGTGTGTGATGAATGAAATAATTTGAAGGCCACTTGGAGTTTATCGAAGCGATCTGACATCTGAAACCCTCTCTGACCCTGTGTTTGCTCTCTGATATGTGACGGCAGCTTCTTTTTCTCTCCCTGTCTTTTAATCTCTCCCCAAATCTTTGATCTGTGGACCTCGGAAAATGTCATCGCCATTGTTTTGTTCTGTTTTCCCACATCCTACGATCCCCGCCCATTCACTCACTCACATTCCCGGCCATAAATATTTATCTCCATCCATACACTGATCTGTTCTTATGTTCCTCTCCAATTTTACATCTGAACACAACTGCACCTTCGTCAACACCATTTAAACCTCCTTGCAATGCTGGATTTCACTCTTCTGTCACCTCCATCCTCTTCGTCCCTCCACCCTGGTGGTCTGTTTTTCCCCGGTTCTGTCCAGCCTTCTACAGCGCGGCCCCTCTCACCTCAGCGGGCATCATTCCCATCATGCAGTCCTTGTGTCCGGATGGTCAGCGGGATGAGTTTGGCTTCCTGCAGTATAAAAACTCCACGTGAGTCCACCTACGCTTTGTTTCCGATATTCTCTCTCTCGATGACTAAGATGGGGTGTAATGGATTCTGCTCTCATTATATGGTGTGAATAGCAGTCACCATCACCACCTGTAGTAGTGATGATATGATTTGTTAGATTGTGTAATGAATCTTATCTTTGTGCTTAGATGTGACATGATCTTGTGATGGTTTGTAGTGGATCTCAACTGCCACATAACTGATCTAAATTCTTGTGTTTTCAATGCGAGTGTGCTAGCTGAACTAGCAAGACCGCCTTGGATAATTAGCTTGCTGCAAGTATTTTTTCAAGTTTTGCTGGTAAACAGCATGACTATACTACTCCATCAGCCAGACCATCACCAAACTAACATTAATCAGCATCAGTGAATCAAGGACTCCGTGTTGTTATTTTTAAAGGGTTTTTTTATCCAAAAATGAAAATTCTGTCATTAATTACTCACCCTCATGTCGTTCCACACCCGTAAGACATTCGTTCATCTTCGGATCACAAATTAAGATATTTTTGATATTTAATAATTAACACTTTCAATGCCCAGAAAGCTACTAAAGATATATTTAAAACGGTTCTTGTGACTGCAGTGGTTCAATCTTAATGTTACGAAGCGATGAGAATACTTTTTGTGCGCCAAAAAAACAAAATAACGAATTTGTTCAACAATATCTAGTTATGGGTGATTTCAAAACACTGTTTCATGAAGTTTCGAAGCTTTACAAATCTTTTGTTTCGAATAAGTGGTTCAGTGCGTGTATCAAACTAACAAAGTCACGCCCCCAGTGTTGAGCCATTGAAATTTCGAAACACTTATGATGTAAAGAAGCTTCGTTTACTGAAATCAGGTGACTTTGGCAGTTTGATACACGCTCAAAACCACTGATTCGAAACAAAAGATTCGTAAAGCTTCGAAGCTTCATGAAGCGGTGTTTTGAAATTGCCCATCACTAGATATTGTTGAATAAAATTGTTATTTTGGCACACAAAAAGTATTCTCATTGCTTCATAACATTAAGGTTGAACCACTGTAGTCACATGAACTGTTATATCTTTAGTAGCTTTCTGGGCATTGAAAGTGTTAACTTGCTGGCAATGGAGGCATCACTGAGCCATCAGATTTTATGAAAAATATCTTAATTTGTGATACGAAGATGAACGAAGGTCTTACGGGTGTGAAATGACATGAGGGTGAGTAATTAATGACAGAATTTTCTTTTTTGGGCGAACTAACCCTTTAATTAAAACTAAATCTATTAAAAATAGATTTTGTTAAAGCTGCAGTCTGCGTTTTTTTTTTTTTTTTTTTTTTTTTTTTTTTTTTTTTTTTCCTTTTTTTTTTTTTTTCTCTTTGTCGCCATCTCTTGTTTGAAACCTGCAATTGCAGTCATATGCGGAACAGTTATCTGTACGTGCGTTGTGCAACAGCACAGCTCGTCAGCGTGGATGAATCTAATGTTTGCTGTCAATCACCGCACCGGTGTGGATATTGAACTTCAGAATCACAGATTTTACATCTTGAAAGTATGACCAAAGTAAGAATTTTCACTGGAAAATGTCATCTGAACAAGTAAGTAACATTTCTGCCACTTTTGTTGTGACCAACTGAGGAAAAAAGCATTAGGCCTACAATAAATCACGCTGCCAATGATGATTAAACAATCACTTAGTTCGGATCATGTCAAACCGTGCAAATTATTATTACTGTTATTCTCTGTTATACAACATCAACATTGCATGACTGTGTATTTAGTGTGTATTAGCGTTACCTGTAGATTTCAATTTCTGTAGCCACTCCACAGTCCGAAGACTTTTGCTTTTTGATTACGGGTGAATCTCCAGTTGTCACTGATGATTGTCATTTGGATCTTTCTGGATTACAATCTGCCATCAAAATGATAAGTTTAATTATTTCAGCTTCTGTGAGAAAAGGCTATAAATGATCCGCTACAAGCAGCATCCTCACATGATAAAACCGACTAGCCTGAACGGGACTCCTTTCTTTCTGTTTACGGACATGACGGAATGACGCACAGAGGAACTGCTGCATGCTCAAATTTCCCGCGGAAATCCACCATGTCGCTCTTATTATAAAACATTATTACAAGCTTACCATTGTGAATCGAAATAAGATAATGAGATAATTTTGAACACTGGCTGGTTATGTACTTGCTCAAAAATTGATTTTGGATCATTTTTAACCAAAAAAAGTTACGGACTGCAGCTTTAATTGAAATAAAGCTTAAATAATCATTAAATGTTTATGCCTTGGCAACTAACTGAAAAAAACTAAAAATAAAAAAATTTGAAGTTTGTAAAATACTGAAACTAAAATGACATAAAAATAAATTAAAGCATAATAGAAATATTAAGAAGCTAATAAAATGACAAAATATTAAAAATACTATACTGTTAAATAAATAATAGGGTAACACTTTACAATAAGCATAAGTAAATGATAGTTATTTCTTGATCTAACCTTCACTAACAATGAACAATACATTTGTACAGTATTTATTAATCTTTGTTAATAATAGCTAATAAAAAATACAACTGTTCATTGTTGTCACAGTTGCACTCAGTTTGGACTTTATTTTGTGTTTGCACTGTTTCCCTGCCTGAGTTTGTCATTAATGTAACTGATTAGATGGAGTTATTTTGTTCAGCTGTGTGCACCTCATTATTGTTTGTATATAAGTACAATGTAATAAGTATACATACCTTTCAAAAGAGACCAAAACCATGCATATACTCCAAATGGTTCATGAACACAGCATGGGTATGTCTTTTTTAGGCAAATTTTACAGGAATGGTAAGGTTAAATAATTTAAACAGATACATTTTTTTTTAATTTAATAATATATTAGTAAATGCTGAAAGTAACTAAAGATTAATACATGCTTTAGAAGTGGTAGAATTAGAATTAGTTCATGTTAACTAATATCGTTCATCTAACTAATGTTAACAAATGGAACCATATGTAAAGTGTTACCAAAGACCTGCAAGGACCTGATGATACAATATTATGCCAACAACTCCAATACTTTTAAAATATTTCTTTCTTTCTTATCTATAATCTCAATTCTCTAATAAGAAGTAATCAGTTTTGACCAGTTGTGACCACACTAGTCTAAGCTAGTTTTTTTAGTTGAGCTATCTCCTGCTTAATGATTTGCCCCTGTGTTCTTTTTATTTTGCTGTTCTTGTTCCTCTTATCATTGAAGTTTCACCCTCTTTTTTCTTATATTTCTTAGTGTGACTCAGTTGTTGGAAAGGATCAGTGAAGTTGTGGAGCAGAATCACTTGTTTACATCAGACAGGCCCAGTCTGGGAGAGGAGCTGGAGTCACTGCAGCAGCACCTTGAAAGTCTGAGCTCAGCACAAGGCCCTCTAGAGAGCCACTACAACACCAGCCATGGTCAGAAAATACACATACACACAAACATACACCAACCTTTACTAACCACACATGTATTTATGCAAATTAACTTTTTGCAAATTAGAAGCAAGTCACTGTAGTATATGCTAAATAAATAGCTCTGCAGTTTCTGCTGGATTTAGTGCTTAAATCCCATTGTTATAAGAATCATATAAGAATAAACTGACACTATATGTATACTTTGAACATTCAAAAACAACCTTTTGAATATTTTTATTCTGTAATCATTCATATATATATATATATATATATATATATATATATATATATATATATATATATGTATATGTATATGTATATGTATATGTATATGTATATATATATATATATGTATATATATATATATATATATATGTATATATATATATGTATATATATATATGTATATATATATGTATATATATATATGTATATATATATATATATATATATATATATATATATATATATATATATTTATATATATATGTATATATATATATATATATGTATATATATATATATATATGTGTATATATATATATATATATGTATATGATGATTTTATGGAGCATGCATTGAAAGGAATCATAGATCACACTGAAGACAACCATATAGCAGTACATTTTAGAGACGTGTATCTAGCGTTTTGAGCTGATTTCTTACACACCAGTGTAACAATGATAATGATGATATCATTCATTCAAATGCATGTGAATGCTGGAGACTGCAAAAAAAGCTGTGTTCCAAAATTAAAAATAACATGTGTGCATAGCTTAAAAATATATGACCAATATACAGTCAAACCAAAATTTATTCAGACACCTTGAACATTTCATTCATTAATACAGTTTATTCACTTTAGTTTTAAAAAATGGAAATAAAATATGATAAGATTTCAGAGTTAAACTGTGTCAGGAAAAAAAAAGAATCTTAATTATGTCTGATAACACTTAAGCAAAACATGGTCAGGTCAAAGTTTCTGAATAATTTTAGGTTCCAATTTTTTTATCAATTTTACTGGTAGTCCACTGTATGAAGAATTTTTGGATATTCTATCTTCACTTACATAAATGAACTATAGTTTTCTGCACCCACTAGTAAAAATATATAAAAATATCAAAAATGTCTGAATAATTTTTGGTTTGACTGTAAGACCTAAATGTCACCTTGACCTCTTTGTACTGTACTTAAAAAACCTAAAGTATATTGAGCTAAGAATCATTCACCTTCTATACTACCATTCAAAAGTTTGGGGATAGAATAATATTTTTCGTGTTATTGAAAGAAGTCTATGCTCACCAAGGCAGTAATTTTTTTTTTTTTTTTATCAAAACGCCAGTAAATACTGTAATATTGTGAAAAATTATTACAATTTAAAATAACTGTTTTTAGTTTTAATGTGTTTTTAAAATGTAACTTATTCCCGTGATGGCCAAGCTTAATTTTCTGCAGCCATTACTCCAGTCTTCAGTTCAGTGTCATTCTGAAATCTTTAGAAACCTTCGGAAATCATTTTAATATACTGATTTGGTGCTTAAGAAACATTTATCATTATTAACTTTGAAAACAGTTATGTTGATTTATATTTTTGTTGAAAACGCTGATACATTATTTTCTGATTATATACAATGAACAGCAATGTTTGCAACAGCATTTTTGTAACAATGTAAAAGTCTTTACTGTCACTTTTAATCAATTTAATGCATCCTTGCTGAATAAAAGTATTTTCTTTCAACAAAAAATATCTTACTGTCCCCTAAACTCTTGAACGGTAGTGTACATATAACTGCAGCAAATGTAAACTCCTTTGATGAAAAATGTGTGTGCGTGTCTCGGCTTCAGGTTTCACTGTGGGAAGTGTCCTCAGGAACCAGTCGATGTTCCAGCAGTTCCTGATCAGGAACCTTTCCCTGCAAAACGACACCGCCAGCTTGCTGCTCTCTTCCCCCATCAATCTGAAAGAGGTTTGTCTTCTCACCTCATCTTACTTTCTCCTCCAACCTACGTAGGTCAGAAAGCAATGCTTTTGAAGTCCAAATCATGACTCAGCATCATGCTCCTCTGAGCTTTCCTCTTTCATCCTCTTTGGAGTCAGCTCGGGTTTGCAACACCATTAACGATTCTGCCCCATGACAACAGAGAGAGAGATTGTGCGATAGAATCTAATGCTTTAGGGCAGAAGAGCTCCAGCTTAACACGCTTTAATGGGTTAACGTCCTGTAGCCAATGTAAAAGTGTTGAGATATGCTCTTGTGAGTTTCCGAATGAAATTTAAATTTTCCTCAGGCAGTTTAGTTTCTTCTCTTCTCTGGCTATTTAAAGTATATGTATGAGATAGGAGTTTCTAAATCTGTACTGTGTGTGCGTGTGTACTCTGTTCAGGTGTATAATCTCATCTTTGGGACGTATCCTAAAGTGGGATCAAAGGCGGGAGAAAGGGATGAAGGACAGCATGAACTCCACAGTCCTGGAGAGAAGCTTGTACAGCTGGAGGTACAGAATGACGGAAACACACACATATTTCCTTGTGCATGTCACTAAGCCTTTTTTTAAAAGAAATTATTACTTTTATTTAGCAAGGTTGCATTAAATTGATAAATAGGGACAGTAAAGACTTTTACTTTGTAAGCTTTGCCATCATAGGAAAATAATACATTTTAAAATATAACAACATAAAACATATTTTAAATTGTAATAATAACAATATGTTTTTTACTATATTTTTGATCAAATAAATGCAGACTTGGTGACTCAAAAAACATTACAAAACCTTACTGACCCCAAACTTTTAATGGTGGTGTATGTAATTATTCGTTTTACAATTTTGTTTTTGGATGACACTTGTAGTGGATTACATATGCATGAATACAAAACCGATGTATAAAGGTATATTTATGCAACAGTACCTTTTTTAAACCTTTTTATCTTTCCAAAAATGACATTTTTCTACCCATTATATGCCCCAAAACACATTTTGGATAAAAGAAGTTTCTAATTAAATAAATATGAAAGTAAATGCAGTTTAAAAATAACAAACACTGATTTTATATTCCTTTTATAACTCCATTAAAATGCACAGAAAGTGCAAATACTAAACTTACAGTAATGGAAGTATGCAATAATCAAGTAATATAATAATTGTCCCACACTATACTGACTTAATGCTGTCCCAGTGTTGCTGCAGTGCCTTTCTCATTGATATTTCATACTTGTTGAGCTGTTGTAAGCAACTTTTTTGAATACCACACACATAATGTTCCTACTACTTGACAGATATCACAGTGTCCTGAGAAATCACCTGTCTCTGTCCCAACCCTAGATATTGTAAACAGCAAAAAAGAGACAGTGGAGCAGGCAGCACCTTTTTTATATCAGCAATGCTCTCTGCCTCTAAATCATTGGCTGTGTTTGCTGATGTTAGATTTGCTGGCTTGTCTTTAGGTTGGGGATTTTTGAGAAAGGTTGTGTGGATAATCTAGCATATTAAAATGGTTATTATGCTTAATTGATGGAAAATGTGTTTCATACTCATAATCATACTTGTTACTGCATTCATTTTGATAGCCCTAAAAATTAGTTTAATATTATTTAGTAATATTGAAACTGATACTTTGGTTTTGATTTAGTAGACGGTTAGTTGGAATCTCACTATGCATCAGTGGAGTGTGGCATACTACTGAAATGAGGAGGCAAAGTCCCTTCCCTATGTTGGGATTTTTTTTTTTTGTGGGCGTATTCATATTTTCATAAATTTATGTGTTCCGTTTACTTGTCATGCTGCTGAGCAAACTGAAATTATCTTTGCGCAATAAAGACACCAATGTCTCGTCAGGTTTAAGCATTTTAAATAAAAAATACATTTACTTGCCAATTTGTTTTGAGTATGGGTGTAATGATACGCTCAGGTCACGATACGGTACGTATCTCGATACGGAGTTCACGATACGATACATATCACGATATTTTGAACAAAATTAAACTGAAATTCAACTAAGATTTATTTAAAAAACATTAACAAATTTCAATAATTTTCCTTGTTGTACATACAAGATCACATTTCATAGTTTAATAAAAACATTCTGTATTCAAATTAACAGCTGAATAGGTCTGTCTGTCACTGAAATTTTTTTTTTAAATTTAGCATGAACTTGGAATTAAGAATTCTAAGGAACCATTCACATGTCGCATCTAAAAACGTGTGGAAGGCGCGGCCGCACCGCTTCTCCTTCTTTCCAAAGCGCTTGCGCTCCGGTGGCGTCGGTCGTTGCTATGCAAACATGATCTGCGCTCACCAAGAGGAGCAAAGGATAAATTGATTTCTAGCCCTTGCATTAGCTTTACTACTAGATATATTTATGGAGATAAGATATAAAAAACACACTGTACAGCTATGATCAGCTGTTCGGCTGAGATGTTGATGTTTTGTTACAGAAGCCATAGCTGATCGGTTGGTTCTTGTCACATGGCCTGTGGTGCACTTGCGGCATTCTAAAAAGTTGATATTTTTTCATCTCGATTCGCCTGGAAAACGCACCGTATGCGCGTCGCGACCATGTTGCTTCCATTATGAGCGCGGCTACATTTGAAATAACTGACTTGCACGCGGAAAAGACGCAATATGTGAACGGCCCCTAACTAGGGTGACCACCATCAAACAAACCAAATGTGGGACGATTGCTAAGTTTGTGTGGGACAATGTGGGACATGTTACCAACACTAAAACACAACCTGAAGCTGTTATATAATGCCTATCTAACATAATAAAAACATTTGTATTATACCTTTCAGCTTACACCAGCTTACACTTACCTTACACCATTACATCACAATGTATGTCTTTATTTTACATGTCATTTAAATTAAATATCACCGACCTTAAAGGCATCAGGCATCATGCAGATAACTATTTTTGAATTAGGTGACCAGATTTCTGAAAGGGAAACCGGGGACATTTCCTAATATTACAGAATTTAATATTTTAATTTTCACAAGCTGTTTTAGCTACTGTATACAGAAATAAATATTTTTTACTATTATTTTGCATTTTAGAATCATTTTTAAGCACAAAGTACGTGTATTATTTTATTTTATATTCATATCAGAGCGTACCTTCACCACGTGATGTAGCTGCTGCGTTGTTACGTAACTTATGTGGACGTTTAAAATTGTGCAAAAAAATCGCGCACCCTGTGAGGCCCGGTTATAAAACATACAAACAGTATGAATAGTTAATACTAACCTTGAAACTGATAACTGGTCCAGACCCAGATCACGTTCCTCATGAACTAGAGGCGCGCGCGCGACCAAGTGTAGCTGCACAGCCCCCTCTGTTGGAGAACATGATCACTACACAATTTATCCAGCAGGCTGCTGTAGCCTACGCTCGTCGGTCTTTTTGCAATGTATATGCGGGTTGTTTTAAGCAATATGTAAAACGGGGACATTTCCGGGGACAGAACACCAAAAACCGGTCTGGTCACCCTATTTTTGAAACCGTTCTGACCAAGTCCAACTCCGCTCCACATTTGGATTGACAGCCGTCACAACCAACTAGTGACCGTGTTTACTCCTTTCTTTTCAACCACTGGATAGGATTTAAAAAAGGGCTGTTGGGATGTTACTTCTGTCGAAGCGCTGGTAGGTGAAAAACTACGCAGCAAAAAGAATAAATAAAATGCTTTCTTAAAAAGGCAAAAGCACGCTTCACGTTTTCTTAATATTATAAGTGAAAACCAACAGACTGATGAAAATGCGGGACATTTTCTCAATATGCGACGTGCGGGACATTTGGTCAAAATGCTGTGCGGTACAACGCAAAGCGGGACAGGTGGTCACCCTACCCCTAACTTCTTAAAGCAAAGCATCGCAAGCATCTTTTGCTTTTCTGTGAGCTCAGCTGTTGCTGTGGCACTGCGGTGAAAGAAAGCCACACCTTTTCTCACGCGACCAAGAAAGAGACACTCTCATGAGAAACGTTTAAACCTGCTTGCAAGGATCGATGTGTGCTCGAAACACTTGCTGAACTAGAGAGCTGATTGAGACACAGTGACAACCCGGCTTCTCTCACTCCCACCTCCATGTTGCAGAGTAGGTCACGTCAGCAGCTCAACCAATAAGAATAGACTGCCGTCATATCGTAGAAGTATCGCCATCATTCTACGATACATATCGTAACATTTGTGCATCGCGAAATATCGTACTGCGATATATCTTTACACCCCTAGTTTTGATTAAACATTGCCTACTCAAAACAGCGCCCCTGCTACATATACTGTAGATATTATAGTTAGTCATTTGCTGTGAAGGGCTTACCAATTAGGGCATGCAATTGCTTATAACCTTGCAGTTATAAAACAATCACAATGTTTCAGTCTCTTTAAGTACTCTTTCATACCCAGAAGCAATTGCTTGGAGGCTGGCGTAGTCTGGAGGGGGGCCTGATTCAGAAGGCATTGAGAGACCCCACTAAAGCAGCTCACCGTCAAGCTCTGCATAAAGTCCTGTCCCAAGCACTGGGGATCGCTGGCGGTGGAGGAGGACAAAAATTTGATCCTCAAGCACTGCGTGAGATGGAGGTCAGTCTGCCACTTCACTTTAAACCTGAAGGTTTTTAAATGTCAAATACATTTTCTTGCAGTTCCTTTCCCCAGAAATTGTACTCTTCAGTTTAAGGACAAGACCTCACAAAACTGCTTGATTTCTTATATTTTTTCAGGGAATTCTCTTGACTGGTGCAGTGCTTGATACACTCACTTGTGGGGAAGGAGGGAACAGTGAAATAAGCAAAATCCTATTGGTCCCTGAGAAACAACAGGCAGTTTTGCAGGCCTATCAAACGACTGTTTGTGGTGGAGGGGCAGGGCAGAGGGCGGAGCTCTTTGGGAAGATGAGTGAAGAATTGAGGGCTCAGATTGATACACAGAGAGTCTTTGATCAGGTACCTGCAAGAACAACATTTGGTCACACTTTATATTAGATGGCTTAAACTACAATGTACTGTACTTGCATCAAAAAATAAGTACAATTTACTTATTTTGATCATGTTGTATTATAAAACACTGCTACTACTGAGGTGGGACACGGGTAAGGTTAGGAACAAGTTTGGTTCATTTTAAGGGTGGATTAAGGGGTAAGGGAAGAGTCAACAGTGTAATTATAGATGTATGCAGGTTTTTTTTTTTTCAAACAAGTACAAAAACATGTATGCATATAATAAGTGCATTTTATCAAATGATTAATTTAAATGTTAGTACATGGTACCTAATATAAATTCTTAAAATACTGTTAAGAATGTGATTTTCATCACAGAGTGCTATTAAACGCAATATAGAACTTGAGATATTCTGGAAATGACACTGTGGTGGGAAGTTTCAGAGAAAATAATAATAAAAACCTTCACTCATACAGAATCTATCCACTGTTAGACATTTTATAGTGAACAATTTAAATAAACTATTGAGAGTATAAAAAGAGTCTACAGAGCTAAAAGTGCCTATAATTAAAGAAACACTCTGATACTGTACATATACAGGTGCTGGTCATATAATTAGAATATCATCAAAAAGTTGACTTATTTCAATAATTCCATTCAAAATGTGAAGCTTGTATATTATATTCATTCATTACACACAGAATGATATATTTCAAATGTTTATTTCTTTTGATTTTGATGATTATAACTGACAACTAAGGAAAATCCCAAATTCAGTATCTCAGAAAATTAGAATATTACTTAAGACCAAAACAAAGAAAGGATTTTTAGAAATCTTGGCCAACTGAAAAGTATGAACATGAAAAGTATGAGCATGTACAGCACTCAATACTTAGTTGGGACTCCTTTTGCCTGAATTACTGCAGCAATGCGGCGTGGCATAGAGTCGATCAGTCTGTGGCACTGCTCAGGTGTTATGAGAGCCCAGGTTGCTCTGATAGTGGCCTTCAGTTCTTCTGCATTGTTGCGTCTGGCATATTGCATCTTCCTCTTCACAACTCCCCATAGATTTTCTATGGGGTTAAGGTCAGGCGAGTTTGCTCAAGCAACGTGGATTGTGTGCCTCTCCTCTCTTCCTCTAGACTCTGAGACCCTGATTTCCAAAGGAAATGCAAAATTTACTTTCATCAGAGAACATAACTTTGGACCACTCAGCAGTACAATGCTTTTTGTCTTTAGCCCAGGCAAGATGCTTCTGACGCTGTCTGTTGTTCAAGAGTGGCTTGACACAAGGAATGCGACAGCTGAAACCCATGTCTTGCATACGTCTGTGCGTAGTGGTTCTTGAAGCACTGACTCCAGCTGTAGTCCACTCTTTGTGAATCTCCCCCACATTTTTGAATGGGTTTTGTTTCACAATCCTCTCCAGGGTGTGGTTATCCCTATTGCTTGTACACTTTTTTTTTTACCACATCTTTTCCTTCCCTTCGCCTCTCTATGTGCTTGGACACAGAGATCTGTGAACAGCCAGCCTCTTTTGCAGTGACCTTTTGTGTCTTGCCCTCCTTGTGCAAGGTGTCAATGGTCGTCTTTTGGACAACTGTCAAGTCAGCAGTCTTCCCCATGATTGTGTAGCCTACAGAACTAGACTGAGAGACCATTTAAAGGCCTTTGCAGGTGTTTTGAGTTAATTAGATGATTAATTGGCTGAGTGTGGCACCAGCGGCTTCAATATTGAACACAATATTCTAATTTTCTGAGATACTGAATTTGGGATTTTCCTTAGTTGTCAGTTATAATCATCAAAATAAAAAGAAATAAACATTTGAAATATATCAGTCTGTGTGTAATGAATGAATATAATATACACGTTTCACTTTTTGAATGGAATTAGTGAAATAAATCAACTTTTTGATGATATTCTAATTATATGACCAGCACCTGTATACTGTACCTATCGATTTCTCCTCTTTCTTTTCTCCATATGTCACTCCCTCCTGTCCTCCCTCCCTCCTCAGTTGCGTCTGGAGCAGTCTAACATGTCTGGACTCTTGGATCAGTCCCACCTTGGGGCTCTGCTGAAAAACCTAGCTGATGTGGAACGGCTGCTGAGGGATGTGGATCTGCTGTCAGGTCTGGCCAGACTGCTCCCTAAAGGGGCCTGTGCAGGCCACCAGCCTCCTCCTATAGCCAACACCACCTCATGGAGCTCTAACACAACAACATGGGGTCCCAACGCAACAGACAGCCCTGTGGAGGAAGGAGAGGGAGCCGCAGGAAATGAGGCAGAAAACCCTAGATCACAGTTTTCTGCCTTTGTTCAGCTATGGGCAGGTCTTCAGCCCATTCTGTGTGGGAATAACAGGTGTATATGGTTGTTGGGTTGTGTTACCTGTTTGAATGTGAAATGTGAATGTTATTTTTAATAATCTTTGTTGTTTTATTAGGATTATTGAGCCAGAAGCTCTGAAACAGGGCAATATGAGCTCCCTGGGCTTTACCAGCAAAGAACAAAGAAACCTGGGATTACTCGTCCATCTCATGACTACAAATCCCAAAATCCTCTACTCTCCCATTGGCTCAGAGGTGGACAAGGTCATACAAAAGGCAAGTTCAGACTCTAAGTTGTTTTAAGGTGGAAAAAGTCTGAGCATTTATAACATAGAAATTGGGTTTGCAGCCCAAACCATTAAAAAAAAATAATAATAATAATAACAGAGAATAATTCCTCCTGAATCCAATTCACCTATTAAAACTTTCTACTGGTCATTCTTTCATTCAATTTAGGTTGTACCCAAGGTGGGTTAATCAGTTTTTTTTTTTTTTTCTCTCTTTAGGCCAATGAAACATTTGCTTTTGTGGGTAATGTGACTCACTATGCCCGTGTGTGGCTCAACATCTCAGCTGAATTAAGGGCCTTCTTAGAGGAGGGCAAATTGCAAAATCACCTGATGTGGCTCCAACAGGTAATATTCTGTATTTCAGTCACTAATTTAACTATTTTTAGTTTGAATAGCACTTTATGTTGTGCATGTGCTTGATTTCTTTTGTTTTTTTTCCATCTGTCGTAGTTCATTGCAGACCTAAAGAGGCACCATGAACTTTTGAACGTCTCAGACAGTGAGGTAATGAACAGTTTGCTGGACGAGAACTTCACCCTGCCAAACACAACCACTCTCCTGGAGCAGCTGCACACCATTGATAATGCTGCTTGTGGCTGGACAAACTTTATGTCAAAGGTGTGTTTTGATGTTGACACTATAGAATTAACACAAATACAAATTTTCTGAAGTCATTTGCATTCTTTATATGATAGGAAAATATATATTTCAGATTTTTTTCGACAGCAAGAAATAAATTTTGATTCCATATTCCTCAGGTCAGTGTGGATATCTTCAGAGGCTTCCCTGATGAAGAGAGTATTGTCAATTACACGCTGAACCAGGCCTACCAGGACAATGTCTCAGTCTTTGCAAGTAAGTGATAAATAGATCTCATTAAAGTTTTCCCCAAGTGATTCTAATGAAATTTATTGAGAATATGTGCTGGTCATATTGCTTAGAAAATACATGAAAATAAAGCAAATTTTTAGAAACAGTAATTGGATTGCTTTTATTGTATTGAGAATCGAGGGGATAAAAATTTCCTGAAAATAATGTTGGAATGCACAACATAGTCTTTATTTTCTTAAAGTATAAAAAAAAAAGGTCTAAGGATTAGAGTCCAATTCTCACTATTACCAAGTGGCTTATTAGCATTCACATTACTAGGATATTGGCTGTTTAGTAGTACTTATAAAGCACATATTAATGCCTTATTCTGCATGACCATATTCTACATCCCTTAATTCTACCCAATACATAAACTTAACAACTACCTTACTAACTGTTAATAAGCAGTAATTAGGAGTTTATTGAGGCAAAAGTCATAGTTAATAGTGAGAATTGGACTCTAATCTAAAGTGTGTCCTTATTTTTTTATTGTGATTTTGGGGTGAAAAATGACTCGGCTATTTCTTAACAAGCTTTGTGTGAATGACCCATCCATTCCACATTAAAACTACATTTTCATGATTCATTTAGCCTTTAGTCATACATTGTTAAACGTAGTCAGCAGCCATATCTTTAATCTGTGCTTTCTCTCTAGGTGTTATTTTCCAGACCAATAAAGATGGATCTCTGCCACCCCACGTTATGTATAAGATTCGACAGAACTCCAGCTTCACAGAGAAAACCAATGAAATCCGCCGAGCTTATTGGCGTCCTGGGCCGAACACAGGAGGCAAATTCTACTTCCTTTACGGCTTTGTGTGGATCCAAGGTATGATAAGAGGACTTAGCAGGACTTTGTAAAAAATGATTTATTCATAGGATAAGATATCCAAAAACGGATATTGTTTTGTATTTGCTGTAAACTACTTAAGCTGTGAGCACTTTAAGCTTTTGATTTTATTGGCATTATTCTGCCATTGGTGCAAATTTTTTACAAAACTGTTGACAAAGCAATAAATCATTCGCTCTGAAACAACATCCACAGTGTACTGAATTGGCATGAGGAAAGTGGGATGAAGTTGATGTTTTATTCAAAATGAAAGTTATTCTGGTAAAAAGTGCACCTGGTTATGTAAAGCTGAGTGCGCCGGTCAATAAAGTGCTGGTTTGGCTTTTGTGAAAGCTGCGCTTATTCAGGAACACAGAAAAGCGAATCAAAGCTCATTGCAATAACTTGAAGCTGCTGTGTGTAGATTCAGTTCTGTTAGCTTGATGGTTTGTGTTGACATTTCCATGTTTCTTCCTCTTTTAGATATGATTGAGCGGGCAATCATAAACACGTTTGTGGGCCATGATGTTGTGGAGCCTGGAAACTATGTGCAGATGTTTCCCTACCCATGCTACACTAGAGACGAGTGAGCTTGGTCTTCCTTTTTTATTGTATACTTTGTATTAATTTTTCTTTTAGTCTGACTGCTTATAGCCTAAAACACTGTGTTTAAGAATGGTGAATTGCAGATGTTCAGTTGCATTGTATTAATGTGTTTTATGCATGTGATGGAGTGGTTTCTGAATGATCTTGGAGTCGGAGATGCTGAGATTTAAAAAAAAAAAAAAAAAAAAAACATCCCCCGCTCCAGGCTAAATCACGCAAGCTTCCCGTTCTACTTCCACTCAGCATTAAATTTGCAGATGACACAGCATTAGTCAGTCTCCTTCAGGGGAAAGAGGACAATCATAGACTCATCTTAGTTTATTTCGTGGGATTCTTCTGATCCACTTCTTAATACTTTTAAGACCAAACAGATGTGGGTTGATGTTTATTACTACGATTAAAGGAAAGCTGTAATATTTAGAAAGTCGTAATGTATAAACATGTTGGGTGTTATGATCTTTTATATCATTTGCTCATTTGGAGACATCACTGTGGTACAAAAATTTGATGCTACCTTCAGCCCATAGGTTTACGTTGACAGCGTAAAAATATATCTTTTTTTTTTTTTATTATGTTTTTAAAATAAGTTTCTGATGCTCACCAAGGTTGCAATTATTTGACCAAAAATACAGTAATATTGTGAAATATTATTACATTTTAAAATACTCTTATCTATTTTGATTATTTTAAAAGATTTATTCCTGTGATGGCAAAGCTAAATTTTCAGCAGCTATTACTCCAGTCTTCAGTGTCACATGATCCTTCAGAAATCTTTCTAATATGCTGATTTGGTGCTCAAGGAACATTTCTTATTATTATCAATGTTGAAAAATTGTGCTGCTTTTTCAGGATTCTTTGACAAATAGAAATTTCAAAAGAACGGCATTTATTTGAAGAGGAGACATTTTGTAACATTATAAAAGCCTTTTCTGTCACTTTTGATCAATTTAATACATCCTTTACATACATTTTAATTCCTTGAAAAAAAATCTTACTGACCCCTTTTGAATGTGTGCATTTTAGAAAATTTAAATTATTAAATGCCTGAACCATTGGCATATGCTTCATTGTGTTGCGCCACAGTGCTCAGGAAATGGGCGAGTTTGAGTTGAGCTCAATTTAGTCCTCTGTGTATTTAGAACACCTATGTCCAAATCCACCGAAGACAAAAGTCTCAAGGGGATTAATAAAGACACTACTACTAGAACATCTCACAAACTCTGGTTATTAATAGCTTTGTACTGGTGGAGTTTATAAGTAGTTACAGCTAATAGCATTTTAGGGATCAATACTAGGGAGGAGTTGTAACAAGTGTTTCCATTTGCAGTTTCCTGTTTGTTATCGAGCACATGATGCCTCTGTGTATGGTCATATCCTGGGTCTACTCTGTGGCCATGATGATCCAGCATATCGTAGCAGAGAAAGAGCAAAGACTGAAAGAGGTGAGAGACTGTCCTTTAAAACAAAAAATCCTCTTCCGAGAAACTGAAGCAGTGTCCTTAATAAACCTGAGAGAGATTGAGAGTGGTGCCATGGTTGATGCAAGGTCTTTTACCACAGGTGATGAAGATGATGGGCTTGAATAACGCAGTGCACTGGGTGGCCTGGTTCATCACAGGATTTGTGCAACTTTCGATCTCTGTGACGGCCCTCACTGCCATACTGAAATACGGCAAAGTCCTCCTCCACAGCGATCCCTTTATCATCTGGCTCTTCCTTACAGTCTACGCCGTCGCCACCATCATGTTCTGGTACTGGAGTGTGCCGTACCTATTTTTTACTCCCTCACTACCTACATTCATTTTTCAATGAGTAACAATAGTCGAAAGTTGTTTAATGTCATGTAAATGTTCTCTCTGATTTCTTTCGGGGAAGTTTCCTGGTGTCGGTGTTGTACTCTAAAGCAAAACTGGCCTCAGCATGTGGAGGAATCATCTACTTTCTGAGTTATGTGCCCTACATGTATGTGGCCATAAGAGAAGAGGTGGCTCATGACAAGATCACTGCCTTTGAGAAGTGCATAGCGGTATGAAGACCTCCCATGAATCACTCCCATCTTCCAATACATGCACATAATGTATTTGTTGGTTTCATAGTTGGCTTTTATATTGTTCTTGAGTACATTTCTCTCATTTGTGATTCTCTCTCTCTCTGCAGTCTTTAATGTCTACCACAGCGTTCGGTCTGGGGTCTAAGTACTTTGCCCTGTATGAAGTTGCTGGAGTGGGAATCCAGTGGCGCACTCTCAACCAGTCACCTGTTGAGGGCGATGACTTCAACCTCCTGCTGTCTATGGTCATGCTAACCATCGATGCCATTGTATACGGTGTGTTGACCTGGTATATCGAGGCTGTTCATCCAGGTAAGCTGCAGTACTGTCATTATTTTGCAGTGCAAACACTGCCAACGTTCTTGTTCAGTAAACAATCTTATAGTATTTGGTTTTGGTTTTCTTAATGTTTTTTTCTCTTCCAGGGATGTACGGACTACCCCGGCCATGGTATTTTCCCTTGCAGAAATCCTATTGGTTAGGTAGCGGCCGCATAGAGACATGGGATTGGCCGTGGAGTGGCAGCACCAGGCTGAGTGTGATGGAGGAGGACCAGGCTTGTGCTATGGAACACAGACGCTCAGGTATGACTCTTGATTCGGATCAGTTACTGTATGTCGACATTTTGGGATAACAGACTAATGATGGGCTGTGTAGGCTAATGGATAATAGTTCTGACTTAGTAATTCTGAATGAATCAGGGGTGAGCCAGGAGACACAATTAGGAGTGAATCTATTAAAAATTAACAATTATCCTCCAAAAATTGAAACAAATGTAGAACCTGTCTAGATTATTTATGTTAGTACTTTATTTATATTTGTCAAGCTTACATTCTGATTATTGTTTGTTTGTTCTATCATTTGTTCTATCATTTGTTCTGTCTTTCATGCTATCATTCTGTCGTTTGTTATATTGTTCATTCTATCTATCTATCTATCTATCTATCTATCTATCATCTATCTATTGTTTGTTTTTTTGTTACGTCATTTGTTTGTTCTATCATTCATTATATTGTTTTTTCTATCTAACTATTGTTCCTTCTGTCATTCTATCATTCAGTTGTACTATCATTCTATCTATCGTTCTATCGTTCTGTCCAACTTGACCTTCAAACTGTCTTTCAAACATTTAAATTCAGTTTACATTAACAGCTTACACTCTTTGTTAAATTTAGAATGTGCTGTGTAAAACTAATGTAAATTGTTGAAAAATTTTAAGCTTGTTACTAAATTTGTCTATTTGTTGCTCAGAGGAAACTCGTGGAATTGAAGAAGAACCCAGTCACTTGCCGCTGGTGGTATGCATAGACAAACTGACCAAAGTCTACAAGACGGGCAGAAAACTGGCCCTAAACAAATTGAGCCTAAACCTGCATGAGAACCAAGTTGTCTCTTTCTTGGGACACAATGGGGCTGGCAAGACCACCACTAT
Organism: Chanodichthys erythropterus; assembly: GCF_024489055.1. NCBI lineage: Eukaryota > Metazoa > Chordata > Actinopteri > Cypriniformes > Xenocyprididae > Chanodichthys > Chanodichthys erythropterus. The sequence continues at coordinate 33,656,016 of NC_090233.1, forward strand.
GTGAGTGCTAGAATATTGTGTTTCAGAGTGCTTGAACCCATATTGTGAACCCATATTGTGCTTGTTATTGAGGCTGACATTGGCACCCTACGACCTGAAAATTGGATGTATGTATGAAAATGAAGTGTCCTGCAGAAAATTTATTATCCAATAAATCTTTCATAGGTCCATTCTCACAGGACTGTTTCCACCCACTTCTGGCTCTGCCACCATATATGGCCATGACATCCGCACAGAGATGGAGCGCATCAGGCAGAATTTGGGCATGTGTCCCCAGCACAATGTTCTGTTTGACAAGCTCAGTGTGGAGGAACACCTGTGGTTCTACTCGCGTCTGAAGGGCATGGCTGAGGAAGATATTCGCAAGGAGATGGACAAGTGGGTTAACGCACTCGCATTTTGTCAACACTTACTTATTCATGCCCAGACCCAAGTTCATAGAGTCTGTGTGTTGGAATTCACAGGATGATAGAGGATCTTGAATTGTCCAACAAGCGTCACAGTCTGGTTCAGACTCTGTCTGGGGGGATGAAGAGAAAGTTGTCGGTGGCGATTGCATTTGTAGGTGGGTCTCGGGCAGTGATTTTGGATGAACCCACGGCAGGAGTAGACCCATATGCCCGTCGAGCGATCTGGGACCTCATCCTTAAATATAAACAAGGTGATCCTGTCATTACTAATGACGAATTCACTACCACTCAGAAGTTTGGGTTTGGTAATATTAATCATCTGTTGTTCTCAACAAGGCTGCATTTATTTGATCAAAAATACAGTAAAAATAATATTGTATAATAGAATCGTAGAATAATAATAATAGAATAGAATAATAAAATAATAGAATCTATGTGTGAGCAGGTCGCACCATCCTGCTTTCCACTCACCACATGGATGAGGCTGATCTGCTGGGAGACCGTATTGCCATCATCTCTCATGGCAAGCTCAAGTGCTGCGGTTCTCCACTGTTTCTCAAGAGCACATATGGAGACGGCTACAAACTAACGCTTGTCAAGAAACAGAGTGATGCACACACTGCAGGTATGCTCATTTGTGGACATGCACATTTTAGAAAATTGTAATTATTCACGTCTGAGCTGTCATGTGGGCATTGAGAGTTTCCCTTTTTGATTCCCCACATTTCTTCCTGTCAATACATGTACTAAAATTCCATCATATATTCTAAAATTATAAATCAATGCAATTATTTACTGAAATTAAAACTTTTAAAACATTTTTGTTTTATATATGAAGAGTTTCGTTGCAAAACGAGAACTCCGTTTTTAACATTTTTGTCAAAACATGTTTATTATTGTTTTATGGTGCTACTTAGCTGTATTTTTTAAGTTATGAAGGTTTAAATCAAAACAAACCAACTGCAGTTGAATTGATATTAATTGGAATGCACAACCAAAAAACAAGATTTTTATCTCGTTTTGCAACGAAACTCTTCATTTTTTATATATATATATATATATATATATATATATATATATATATATATATATATATATATATATATATATATATATATATATAAATATAAATTAGTGCTGTCAATTGATTAAAAAAATTAATCACACTTTTTTCTGAAATTAATCATGAACATTGGAGTTTTTAATATTTTTATATTGTAATAATTTCACAGTTACTCTCCAAATTAATGTAGAAACAACTTAAAGTCAGTATAATTTAAATATTTGTTTAATGCCATCTTTTATGAACGAAGGCCAGTATTACTGATACTAATACTGGTACTGATGTCTCTATGAAAAAATAAATAAACAATGAAATATCAAAAGAGCAAAAGAAAAATCTTCTAGTTTTTCTTCTGCACTTTCATCTGCCGTGGCCCAACATCATGTTTCTGTTCTCAGATCAGTCAAGCCAGTCTCCCTCCTCTTCGATATCTCCATGTTCAGAGAGCAGAGTAACACAGTTCATCCGCCAGTACATTGCTTCCTGCCTGCTAGTGTCCGACTCCAACACTGAGCTCTCTTATGTCCTACCGTCAGAGGCTGTCAAGAAAGGCTGTTTCGAGAGGCTGTTTCAGGTACACTAACAATGTTTTTAGACAGTTGGAAAGACTGAAAGATAATTTGATATCATCAAAAAAATTATTAAATTGTATATGAAGCATTTGCTGATGGACACATATGTTGGGTGTATTTTCCTAAGGCTCTGGAGCAGAGTTTGGATAGCTTGGCCTTGACCAGCTTTGGTGTGATGGACACCACACTGGAGGAGGTCTTTCTGAAGGTATCAGAAGAGGATCTGTCACTGGAGAACAGCGATGCAGGTTAGATGGTCGGATAGATCTGTTGAAGCCATGAGATTTTATTTATGGTTCGTATTTCATATCTCTCTCTTTTTCTCTGTCAGATATGAAGGACTCTCCCGGCGGAGCGTCAGCTGGGAAGCCCTCTAATCTGTTAGGAGGGCCACAGAGTGAGGGCGCACCAGCTGCTGCCATGATCCGGCCAGAGGTGGAGCTCAGTAACCTGATGATGTGTTCCAGGCTGAGCCCAAGCCAAGCGTCCCTACAGTCGGGCTCTTCTCTGGGCTCAGTGAGAGGGGATGAAGGGGGACTATATTCTGAATTCTATGGAGATTACTGCCCACTGTTTGACAATGGCCAGGATCCTGACTCAGCCAGTCTCAGAGGTGAGTGTTATGTCATGTCATGTCATGTCATGTCATGTCATGACATGACATGACATGACATGACATTCGAACCGAATGCAATGATTGGACAAACATTGTATGGTCCTACGTCTTCCACAGATGAAATATATACATATAAATATATTTAGACCACTTAACTTAGTGATTGCTCTCAGGATGTGATGAGACTTTTAACCAGCATAACAAAGAATGTTTCTGGAACAAATCGCCTACCCTGCCTTTAATAGCAGATTAGAACTAATAATAATTAGAAACAAATTATTAACATAATTACATATTATTTAGCTTTGTCATTTCCTTTTTATACATTAACTACAGAAAAGTTTTATTAAATAAATGTTATTAAATATTTTAAAATGTTTAATCAAATGAGAGCCCTAATTATTAATAATTATTCTTTTTTTATTTAATTGGGTAGTATTTGTAGACACTTTTCTTCATTCATAGCTCAGTTGGTAGTTCAGAAAGTCACTAGGAGCCAGTTCTTTTTGTGGTTGTATCTCTTTCTGAAGCTTTTAAAAAGAACATTTTGTCTATTCCTGTTTTCCGCTTCTGGACACAAAAAGTGGAAGTCTGTGTGAGACAAGCGCATCTCTGAATGGCCTGGAGGTAACAGATAAAGTGCTTACCTACCACTCAGTGTACTATATACCTTCTGTGCTCCAGATGAAGAGTCCTCTGCGGAGCCAACCTTACTGGACGGCCAGGGCAGCTTAAAGCTTGAGGGCTGGTGGCTGAAACTTCGGCAGTTTCACGGGCTGATAGTGAAAAGGTTTCACTGTGCGAAGAGGAACACCAAGGGCATTTTCTCACAGATCCTGCTGCCTGCTTTCTTTGTCTGTGTGGCCATGACTGTAGCTCTATCTGTGCCTGAGATTGGTAAGAAGGACACAGGGCACCTTGAGTTGTGATTTGTTGTATGTGCTGTTTTTATAGTAAAGGTAGGAGTTGGCAGTGTGATCAAAATGTTATATCACAACATAAGTGATTTTATATCAAGGAATTTAACGTTTTATATGTATATGTATATATATATATATATATATATATATATATATATATATATATATATATATATATATATCAGTATAGTTATTTTTGTTGGAAATCTAATGGAAAAATAATGTATACACTACCATTTAAAAGTTTGACATCAAAAATAACCGTAAAGACAATTATGATTTTACAATAGATTTCTATTTCAAATAAATGTTCTTTTGAACATTTTTGAACATCAAAGAAACCTGAAAAAAAATCACAGTTTCCACAAAAATATCTTATTGTGCTTATTTTGCTTATTTTCAATGTTGAAAATAATACAAAATGTTTCCTGTGCTTTATGTGACACTGAAGACTGGAGAAATGGCTGCTAAAAATTCAGCTTTGCCATCATAGGAATTAGTTACAATATAATTATTTAAAATTGAAAATGTTTTAAATATTTTATATTATTTAACAATATTAAAAATTGTAATAATATTCCACAATTATATCCCTACAAATAAATACAGCCTTGGTGAGCATTAAATGCTTTCCAAATGAAAAAAACACTTACTTTGATTTGAACTATTTTAAGGGGCAGTATCATTTTTAATATATCATTATGGAGATTATATAATTTAATTAGAGCAGTGGTTATCTGGCACTAAAATGATGCAGATCTTAATTAGTCTTGAGTGAAGGCTGTTCTGAATCTGATGGTCTCTCTTTGGTTTTGTAGGTGACCTTCCTCCCTTGATTCTGTCTCCATCTCAGTATCACAACTACACACAGCCCCGTGGAAACTTCATCCCATATGCCAATGAAGACAGACTTCAGTACAGGTAAATAACACTTTAAATATCTAAAGACTTCTTTGCCAGTTAATTACAGTAAGAACTGATTGTATTAAAAGTAAAATGAAGACGCACACATCGTCTCTCTCAATCTTTCTCAACCTTTCTTTGCTTCAGGAGTAAACTTTCTCCAGACGCAGGCCCACAGAGGATTGTTAACACCCTCCGTCTACCCTCTGGAGTTGGTGCGACTTGTGTACTGAAAACTCCCTTCAACAGCACTCTGGACCAGCTGGCTCAAACTCTGAATCCTTATGCAAACAACTCCAAAACCCTGGCAGCCCGCTACTTTGACTCTATGTGTTTGGATTCCTTCACACAGGGTGTGCCTTTATCAAACTTTGTGCCCCCGCCACCCTCTCCTGCCCCCTCTGATGACCCAGAGGCCCATTTTGAAGATGGCCTTTGGAATTACACTGCCGCTCCTCCTACTACTGTACGAGGTCAGAGTTTACATGTGTATGGTTCAATTAGCTTGTTTTCTTTTCATCAAAGCTCAGCACATTAGAAATTTAAAGTTAAAGTGCAGCAGTATGTAAATTTTTAGCGATTTTTACAATTTAAAATAACTGTTTCTATTTTAACACATTTTGTTTCTGGGATGGCAAAGCTGAATTTTCATGATCCTTTAGAAATCATTCCAATTTTATGCTCAAGAAACATTTCTTGTTCTTATCAATGTTGAAAACAGTTTTTGTTTTTGTTTTTTGAATAATGTGATACTTTTTTTACAGGATTTTTTGAAGAATAGAAAGTTCAAAACATTTATTTGAAATTGAAGTCATTTGTAAAATTACAAATGTTTTACCTTTCACTTTTGATCAGTTTAATTTGGTTTATTTTGCACTTTTTCATCAAATATTAATATTAGATGCCATTTTAGTAATTTTTTAGTAAAATTGAAAAAATAAATGAATATGATATGATGAACTATTGACCAAAAAAAAAAAAAAAAAAACTAAAAATGAACACAGCCAGCCAAAAAATATAAAAGAAAAATAGTGATTCATACTAAAAAATTATACATCTTTGGAGATGATATCAGCAAAGACTGAAATTAATTCTTGTGCTGCACACCTGCTGACTAATGCTAAATGTGAAAAATGTATTTTCCTTGCATAATTGTAGATTATTCTGAAACATCCTGTGTGCCGACTCTGTCTTTTTCCCTGAAGCTGTGTAATATGTATTCTTCCTCTCACCCTGCTGTGCTCCCACAGAGATGGCGACATCTCCCCCCACGCTGCCCTTGAGCATTCGAGAGCCGGTGCGCTGTATCTGCTCCATGCAGGGCACGGGCTTCTCCTGCCCCAGTGGAGTCGGGGGCCGACCGCCCCTCATGAAGGTAGTAACCGGAGACATCTTGGTGGACATCACTGGTCGCAACGTGTCCGAATATCTCCTGTACACCTCTGATCGTCTCAGATTACACAGGTAATCTTCTGAGAGGGTGTCATAGTGATCATAATATCCTATTTTATTTATTTTCCTAAGGTTTACTATTGTTAAAGTACAGTAGTCAACATTTGAAGTGGATCAAAAAAGTTCATCAATGTTGTCCTAAGAACTAAGAATTCCTAAGAAGAAGGTTTTAGGACAACTTTGATGAAAGGTTTTGATCTACTTCAAATGTTGACTACTATATTTTACACCACAAACATAGTAATTTAGACCTTTAGCATAATTAACATGGCTGTTTTTTGGTACTGTACCTTTAAGAGTTTTATATAAACACCATCTTTAGATGTGAAACACTTGTTCTGAATTTGTGGATCTGCTGCCAGATCCAATAAAGTTTTTTAATGAGCATCTTTGCAATGCTATCAAAGTGACAGGGCAGTCCAAGTTGCTGAATACTGAATATTTTGTAGTATGGTACAATTTGATTGGTCATTTATAAATGTGCTTGTGTATTTATCCTTATGACATCACTGCAAACCAATGATTTCTGGACAAGTAGTTTGTGCAGTTCAATTTTGATAAATGGAATTTTTGGAGTGGCTTTGAGTTTTGAATGTTGTTTATTGTAGTGTAGTGTATTGAATACTTATTTCTTGACATTAAGGAAAAATTATTATTATTATTGTTTTATTTTTTTTTCACAATATTACTTGATGTAACAGAAGTAGTGACAGAACTTTTCTTCCATATTGTGACGTACATCCGAGTCAAACAGATTTTCAAAGAAAAAAAGTGTAGCACGGTCTTGGTTCAATTTAATAGTTGTTGATTGGATGGAGGCAGATCTGCATGTGTGTTTTAGGTCAATTTAAAAAAGTAGTGGCATTTAAGTGGACTAAATGATTGTAGAAGTCTGACAAAGGGCACTAGAATATTGAGTTTTTTGAGAAAATTGAAGACATTTTTTACCTCTCAGATTAACTCAAAACTGCATGTTTTTTTATCCTGTAGATATGGAGGCTTTACTGTAGGAAACATTCAGAAATCTGTCCCAGCATCCTTCGGGAGAAAAACACAACCTATGGTGCGCAAAATAGCAGTGAGGCGATCCTCACAGGCAAGTCAGAGCATCTTTTCTGTTTATAGCTAATATATTTTTATAATATAATATTTATATAATATAATAATATTTCATCATAGGTTTAATGTTTTTGTATTGATTTGCAGGTGCTTTACAATAACAAAGGATATCACAGTATGCCCACTTACCTAAATGTCCTCAACAATGCCATCCTCCGAGCCAATCTGCCCAGTAGTAAAGGAAACCCTGCTGCATACGGTGAGTTCACCGGCTGAATTAGCTGAAGCTAACTAGCTAGGAGTGTTTATGTAGAAACAGTGATTGAAAACTTTGATTGACTATTTTCTTTCTCTATAATTGTGCGTGTTTTACTGTCTTCTTTTTAAGTCATCTTAATTCTGTTGGTTTTTGTCATAAAGATTGTTTAGATGCACTGAAAATCCTGTATATGCTCACGTTCACAGGAATCACAGTGACCAATCATCCCATGAACAGAACCAGTGCCAGTCTTTCTTTGGATTATCTGTAAGTCTCTTACTCTCCTCTCTGCTTCCTGTTCCAACCCTTTAAACACTCATTGATTATTTATTATTATTGGTTTATTTTAAGTCGGCATGAAATGGAAGTTGCAATAGTCTTTTCTTTCCTATCGTGAAGTACAGGTGCATCTCAATAAATTAGAATGTCGTGGAAAATTTCAGTAATTCAAATCAAATTGTGTAACTCGTGTATTAAATAAATTCAATGCACACAGACTGAAGTACTTTAAGTCTTTGGTTCTTTTAATTGTGATGATTTTGGCTCACATCTAACAAAAACCCACCAATTCACTCAATAAATTAGAATACTTCATAAGATCAATAATAAGAAAAGATATTTTAAACAGAAATGTCAGGCTTCTGAAAAGTATGTTCATTTCTATGCACTCAATACTCGGTTGGCGTGGCATGGAGGCAATCAGCCTGTGGCACTGCTCAGGTGTAATGGAAGCCCAGGTTGCTTTGATAGCGGCCTTCAGGTCATCTGCATTGTTGGGTCTGGTGGCTCTCATCTTCCTCTTGACAATACCCCATATATTCTCTATGGGGTTCAGGTCAGGCGAGTTTGCTGGCCAATCAAGCACAGTAACACCATGGTCATTGAACCAGCTTTTGGTACCTTTGGCAGTGTGGGCAGGTGCCATATCCTGGAAAATGGAAAATGAAATCAGCATCTCCATAAAGCTTGTCAGCAGAAGGAAGCATGAAGTGCTCTAAAATTTCCTGGTAGATGACTGTGTTGACTGTGGACTTCAGAAAACACAGTGGACCAACACCAGCAGATGACATGGCAGCTCAAATCATCACTGACTGTGGAAACTTCACACTGGACTTCAAGCAACATGGTTTCTGTGCCTCTCCACTCTTCCTCCAGACTCTGGGACCTTGATTTCCAAATAAAATGCAAAATTTACTTTCATCTGAAAAGAGGACTTTGGACCACTGAGCAACAGTCCAGTTATTTTTCTCCTTAGCCCAGGTAAGACGCTTCTGACGTTGTCTTTGGTTCAGAAGTGGCTTGGTACGTGGAATGTGACAGTTGAAGCCCCTGAAGACGTCTGTGTGTGGTAGCTCTTAATGCACTGACTCCAGCTTCAGTCCACTCCTTTTGAAGCTCTCCTAAGTTCTTAAATCGGCTTTGCCTGACAATCTTCTCAAGCCTGCGGTCATTCCTTTCATTTGTACTCCTTTTCCTACCACACCTTTTCCTTCCAGTCAGCTTTCCATGAATATGCTTTGGCACAGCACTCTGCAAACAGCCAGCTCTTTCGGCAATGACCCTCTGTGGCTTACCCTCATTGTAGAGGGTCTTGATGATCGCCTTTTGGACAACTGTCAAGTCAGCAGACTTCCCCATGACTGCTGTTGGGATTACTGACCCCAGTATTTATACTCTGAGAATGGTAATTTAATAGAACTTGAAATTAAATATTCTAATAATTTGAGATGCAAGCAAGCTGTAATCATCAAAATGAAAACAAAAAAAGTCTGGAAATATTTTACTGTCTCTAATAAATCTAGAATATATTTAAATGTTACTTTTTGAATTAAATTACAGGGGGAACAAAATAACTTTTTCATGATATTCTAATTTATTGAGATGCACCTGTATATCCAAGTAAAACTGCTTCTCGAACAAGAAAAAAAAAAGGTGGGACTTGATTTTGAGATCAATTCTCCATCGAGAATTGATTGGATTGTTGGATCGTTGTGGTGTGCTGTTGCTGTGATCTCATGTGAGTGACAGGTTGTCCCGTCTTTATGCCAGTAAGATCACAAGGGCACATGCATTTTAAGAAAATAATGATGTGCACAGCAAAAGTCCTCCTGTGGTGAAAATCCAGTTTTTAATGTTGTTTTTATGTCTGTGTGGTGTTTTTAATATGACCGCTCTGAAGCAGGGGATTTTCAAGAGGGGATTTTTCTGTTATGAAAAATTGGGTAGATTTAGCAACATAGCAGGGATATGATGTATATTATGATGTTATGATTAACTATATGACATTCTCCCTTGACGTTTTGAGTTGTTCAAAGCATTTCTAAGAATTTTAGAAGCCAGCTGTCTGACTCAGATGGAGAATGGGAACATGGTTTGTGTAACATTACATTATCAAACAGCTTATAATGTGTTGTTGGTCAAACAAAAGGATATTCATATTAATTACCATTTATGTGTCCGATGTTGTAAAAATCAGCCGCATTTACCTCAGTAAGTTGACCGTGTGGATCTCTGAGCTTGTGTGAGTGAGTGGAGGTGGGGCTAATTATCATATTCATAGATCCACATATATGAAATGAAGCAAGGGTGTAGGGTTACATTCAAGCTATTTTAAGGCATGAATATTTTTTTTTCACTGGAATTGTTTTTTAAATATGTCATTTTGGTGATCAAAGATAAGTTTTAAGGGATAAAATTATTGACTACAGGGGGACTATACAATATTAAAAAAAAAAAAGGTCAATTTTGATTTCATGGTGACTTTAAATAGGGACAGTACAAAAAAAAAAAATGATTCCAGCCAAAGAGCTGAAAAATATGCATTGTACATAGAGGATTTATGCTGTATATGCTAATTTACATCTCAGGTCCCTAGAAAGGCTTTTCTCTAAACAAACAAACAAACAAACAAAAATATACATACACGTATACTCATACAAATACGCATTTAAAAATGTAAAAAAGCATTAAATAGCTATTTTAGGGATATATATACTGTACATAGAGCTGTATGCAATTTAAATTTTAATAAATCATTTTTTTAAACAATTTTTAACTATAAGTTGATCGTAGCTCCATTGGTTTCAATGGAGCTACGATCAATAAGCTTACGATGCTTTTGGGAAACGCTGCCCTGGTTTGTCTTAAACCAGTGCTTAACTAATTACTGTAAAAGGCTTTATGTCGTGTACTTTTATTTCAGTTGGCAATATGTTTCTTGTTGAGAGCCAGCCCTTTACAGAAAAGCTCTTTTAAAAAGCTCTTTCTGATTTAATATCTGCTCTCCATCTCTTTTAGGCTCCAGGGCACTGATGTGGTTATTGCCATCTTCATCATTGTAGCAATGTCCTTTGTGCCAGCGAGCTTCGTGGTCTTCCTGGTAGCAGAAAAATCCACCAAGGCCAAACACCTGCAGTTTGTCAGCGGATGTGACCCTGTCACTTACTGGCTAGCAAACTACATATGGGACATGGTAGGGTGAATGAGAGACTATGTGGATTTGGTGTCTATTCACAAACAAGAACAGTCCTGAGGGCTAAATTGTTTACATACAATTTTCTTTTGTCCTTTCTTCGCTAGCTGAACTACTTGGTTCCAGCCACGTGCTGTGTCCTAATTCTGTTTGTGTTCGACCTTCCTGCGTACACGTCACCTACAAATTTCCCAGCAGTGATCTCTCTCTTCCTTCTTTATGGGTAAGCTCTTTCTGCATGAAGACTCTGTCAGACATGGAGTGACAATAAAAAGAAAATTGTTTTGTCATTTATATTCAGGTCTTGAAAATCCCACATAAAATGTGACATTTCACTCTCTCTTTCTAGCTGGTCTATAACCCCCATCATGTATCCAGCCTCTTTCTGGTTTGAGGTGCCCAGCACTGCTTATGTTTTCCTCATAGTCATTAATCTGTTCATTGGCATCACAGCAACGGTGGCCACTTTCCTCCTACAGCTGTTTGAGCATGACAAGGTACATCAGAGAGAGCAATTGTTTAGAATCATAAATTTTTATCATTCATGGCAGGTATATTGTGTATATAATCTGGTGTCTTGTTGCTTTTTAAAGGCAATAGCAAGACTTGATTTGATTTTTTTTTTTGATTTTTTTAATTAGGCATTTTTCTGTGACAGTATTATTGTGATGTCATGCTCATTATTTTGATGAAGTGTCTGGATCTCACTTAAGCCGCGCACGCATCTAACGATTGTAAGGCCAATTATGAATGTAAATTGATACTTATGACTGATCACGCTCAAACGCATCCAGTCAGAGCCAGTTGTGTTCAGTCTGCGATTACAGTCAGTGTTCAAATTCCATGTGTAAGTATTTAAATCTGCTTCAGTCGCAGGAAACAATTGCTGTGTGTTGGGCACAGTCTTAGAATGTTTTAGCTTGTTGTTAAATGTGTGCCCGGCTTTAGGGTGCGTTCACAATTGTCATGTTTGGTTCGATTAAAACGAACCCTGGTGCGATTGCTCGGTTAGTGCGGTTCATTTGAACATTATGTGAACGCTGACATCCGAACCCTGGTGCGCATCAAACAAGCGGACCGAGACCACTGAAAAGATGGGT